>NC_053023.1:579798926-579932493 GCF_003073215.2 Triticum urartu | reverse complement strand
ATTCCAGAGGAGGTCGTGTGATTACCTGGGATGAATTCCGCCAAGACTTCAAAGCTCACCACATTCCTCAGAGTGTTGTTGAGAGCAAGCGTGAGGAGTTCCGCAATCGGAAGCAAGGCAGCTTGTCTATTTACCAGTATAACATCATGTTCCAGAAGCTCGCTCGTTTCGCCAAGCAAGACGTCCCTGACGAGAAGAGCATGATTTATCAGTTCAGAGGTGGCCTAAGAGAAGATCTGCAACTAGCTCTCATGCTTTTCGAGCCAAAGAAGTATGATGAGTTCTACAACATGGCACTGAAACAAGAGACTGCTCAGCTCAAGTGCGATGCTTCCAAGAAACGAGTCAAGGATGCAACTCCTTCTTCCTCAACTCAAGTGGCAACTAAGCAGCAAAAGTATTGGTTGCCTCCTCCTCCTCCGTTCCGTCAGCCTTATCAGCAGAAGAGCAAAGGTGGCAATGGATCTTCCCCCCCCCCCCACCCCGGCTTTCAAAACAAAACTTTGTCTCATGCTCCAAGATCAAGTGCTCCGTATCACCGTCCGCTCTCGGAGGTTACGTGCAACAAGTGTGGGCAGAAGGGTCACTATGCCAACAAATGCTTCAATCAGATGCGTCTTCCTCCTCCTCCTCCTCCTGAGAGATCTGCTAGCACCGCAGTGGTCAAGCATAATCCCAAGTTTGCCAAGGTCAACATGATGAACGCAGCTCAGGCAGAGGACTCGTCAGATGTGATTATGGGTAACCTTCCTATTAATGATATTCCTGCAAGAGTTCTTTTTTATACTGGTGCATCGCATTATTTCTTGTCATTCCCTTTTGGATCGAAGCACAATGTTGACACAGAGGTTTTGCCCAAAGTCATGCAAGTTGTTTCTCCCGGAAAGCTTATGACTTCTAGTTTGGTTTCTCCCGATGTCTCTATCACGTTGGGTGACTATAAGTTTCTGTCCTCTCCAGTGGTCCTTGGTAACTCGGATATTGATCTTATTCTCGGAATGGACTGGCTTTCTAAGCACAAGGCTCAGCTTGATTGTGCTGTCAGGCAGATTCAATTAACACATTCGTCTGAGGATGTAATCGTCTTTGCCGCTCGTGATGATACCATTCGACTGTTTTCTCTCAATGAGAAGGGCGAGTTGGATGCCATATCTCAGATTCCAGTCGTTTGTGAATATCAAGACGTCTTTCTAGAAGAGCTTCCAGGAATGCCTCCTCACCGGCCAGTTGAATTCGTCATCGATCTTGATCCTGGCACGGAACCTGTTTGCAAACGTCCTTACAAGCTTGGACCTGAAGAGTTGAAGGAGCTGAAGAAACAACTCGATATTCAAGAGCGTATGGGTCTCATCCGACCAAGTTCTTCTCCATGGGGCTGTGGTGTTCTTTTTGTCAAGAAGAAGGATGGAATAGACAGACTTTGTGTCGACTACCGTCCATTGAACAAGAAGACCATAAAGAACAAGTACCCACTTCCCAACATTAATGAGCTTTTCAAATAACTCAAAGGTGCTCAAGTATTCTCCAAGCTTGACCTCCGTATGGGCTATCATCAGATTCACATTCGTGAAGAAGATATACCCAAGACATCATCCAGAACAAGCTATGGTTCATAGGAATACACTGTCATGTCTTTCCGCCTTGTCAACGCTCCTCCAACATTTTCTCGCATGATGAACTTCATCTTCAACGCCTACACAAATGACTTCGTCTTGGTCTATCTCGATGACATTTTGGTCTTTTCCAAGAACAAGGAGGATCATGCCAAACACTTGAGATTGGTGCTGGATAAACTCAGAGAACATCAGTTCTATGTGAAGTTTTCAAAGTGCGAGTTTTGGCTCGATGAGGTTCTCTACCTTGGACATATCATCTCCGCCAAGGGCATAGCTGTTAATCCTGAGAAGATGTCTGCAATTGTGAATTGGGAACCGCCTCAGAATGTGAAGCAACTCCGCAGCTTCCTTGGGCTTGCAAGCTATTGTCGAAGGTTCGTTGAGAACGTCTCTAAGATCGCGAAGCCTCTTTCCAACCTCCTCCAGAAGCATGTGAAGTATGTCTGGTCGCCTGAATGTGACATCGCTTTCAACACCCTCAAAGAGAAGTTAGTCACTGCTCCAGTTCTGACTCCTCCTGATGAATCCAAACCATTCGAGGTTTTCTGTGATGCTTCCCTTCAAGGTCTCGGTGCAGTGTTGATGCAAGAGAAGAAAGTTGTGGCCTATACCTCTCGCCAGTTGAAGCCCAACGAAAAGAACTACCCCACTCATGACCTCGAGTTGGTGGCAGTTGTCCATGCTCTTTTAACATGGAGACATCTCTTATTGGGAAGAAAAGTGGACATCTTCACTAATCATAAGAGCCTCAAGTACATCTTCACTCAGCCCAACCTCAACCTCAGGCAGACTCGTTGGGTCGAAATGATTCAAGAGTATAATCCGAGATTCGAATATACTCCAGGCAAGGCCAATGTAATTGCTGACGCATTGAGCAGGAAGGCTTACTGCAACAGTTTGATTATGAAGCCCTACCAACCAGAGCTTTGTGAAGCTTTCCACAAACTCAATCTCCAAGTTGTTCCTCAAGGATTCCTTGCCAACCTCTGAGTCTCTCCTACTTTGGAAGATCAGATTGGTGAGGCTCAACTTCTTGATGCTATGGTGAAGAAGGTGAAGATTGGGATTGCCAAGAGTCAACCCAAGTACAAGTGCTATCGCCTTGATGACAAGGATACTCTATTCTTCGAGGATCGCATTGTTGTTCCTAAAGGTGACCTTCGTAAAGTCATTATGAACGAGGCTCACAATTCACTCCTTTCTATTCAACCTGGAAGTACAAAGATGTACCATGACCTCAACCAGTCGTATTGGTGGACTCGAATGAAGCGCGAGATTGCTCAGTTCGTGAACGAATGTGATGTCTGCAGAAGAGTGAAAGCAGAACACCAACGACCAGCTGGTCTCCTCCAACCTCTTGCCATTCCAGAATGGAAGTTTGATCATATTGAGATGGACTTCATGACTGGATTTCCCAAGTCCAAGCATGGCAATGATGCTATCTTCGTTGTCATCGACAAGCTCACTAAAGTGGCTCATTTTCTTCCTATCAAAGAATCTATCATAGCAGCTCAGTTGGCAGATCTATATACCTCCAGGATTGTCTCTCTGCACAGCATTCCGCAGTTGATATCTTCAGATCGTGGAAGCATCTTCACCTCCAAGTTCTGGGATTCTTTTCAGAAGGCCATGGGCACCAACATTCGCTTCAACACAACTTCTCATCCTCAAACTAGTGGCCAAGTCGAGCAAGTAAATCAAATTCTTGAAGATATGCTCAGGGCATGTGTCATTTCTTTTGATATGAAGTGGGAAGATTGTCTTCCATATGTCGAGTTCTCCTACAACAACAGCTTCCAAGCGAGTTCAGGCAAGGCCCCATTCGAGATTCTCTATGGCAGGAAGTGCCGTACTCCTCTTAACTGGACAGAAACTGGTGAACACCAACTTCTTGGCAATGACTTGATCACAGAGGCTAAAGAAATGTGCAAAGTCATTCGTGAAAATCTCAAAGCCGCACAATCGCGCCAGAAGAGTTACTATGATAGCAAGCATCGTGACTTGGCTTTCGAGATCGGAGACCACGTCTACCTCCGCGTCTCTCCAATGAAAGGTACTCGTCGCTTCGGTATCAAAGGGAAGCTTGCCCCTAGATACGTGGGTCCTTTCAAGATCATTGGCAAAAGAGGCGACCTCGCCTATCAACTTGAGCTTCCACCCAACTTTGCAAATGTGCACGACGTGTTTCACGTGTCTCAGCTCCGCAAGTGTTTCAAGACTCCTGACCGCACCGTCAACTTCGAAGAGATTGATCTCCAAGAAGACCTGTCTTATCATGAGCATCTAGTTGCTATTCTTGAAGAAACTGAGCGCAAGACTCGCAACAAGTCTATTAAATTCCTGAAAGTGAAGTGGTCACATCATTTTGAACGTGAAGCCACCTGGGAACGCGAGGACCACCTCCATTCCGAATATCCGGAGTTTTTTCAGTCCTAGATCTCGGGACGAGATCCTTTCGTAGTGGTGGAGTGTTGTAACGCCCAGATGTAACCTGCCATATTTGTATTCCAACTCTTGCCATTTTTGGCACTAAGTTATGATATTTCCTCGTTGTTGGGTTTTGTCTCCGTGTTGCTTTTGTCTTTGTCATGCATCTCATATCATGTCATCATGTGCATCGCATTTGCATACGTGTTCGTCTCATGCATCCGAACATTTTCCCCGTTGTCCGTTTTGCATTCCAACGCTCCTATGTCCTCCGGTGTCCTTTTTACCTCTTTCCGTGTGTGGGTGTTAAACATTCTCGGATTGGACCGATACTTGCCAAGCGGCCTTGGTTTACAACCGGTAGACCGCCTGTCAAGTTTCATGCCATTTGGACTTTGTTTGATACTCCAACGGTTAACCGAGGAACCGAGAAGGCCTCATGTGTGTTGCAGCCCAACACCTCTCCAAAGTGGCCCAAAACCCACCTAAGACCCCTCCATCGTCTCGGTCGTTCGATCACGATCACGTGGCCGAAAACCATGCTCAATTTGGAGCCTCCTAGCTCCTCCTATGTATAAAAAGGCACCTCCACCAAAAAATCCGGATCCCTAACCCTAGCCTCTTCCTCCCCGCGCCGCCGGACACGTCCGGATCGGACCGGATGCGTCCGCCCAGCCGCCTCGGCCACTCCCGCGCCGCCAAGTGTCCCCGCCGCCGTCTCCCCCGCGCCGGCCCGCGCGGCCCAGGGAAGGCCCTCCCGGCCCGCGCGCCGCCGCCGCCCGGCTCCCTTGCCCGCGCCGCCTGCGCCTCGACCCCGCCGCCTTCGCTCGCCGAGCCGCCGCCTACCATCCTCGCCGGCGAGCGCCGCCTCCTCGGTCGCCAGCCGTCGCGCGCCGCCCGGTCGCCGCTCCCGCCGTCGCCAACCGCGACGCCGCGCCCGTTCGCCGTCCGCTCCGGCGAGCCCGTGGCCGGAACCGCCCCGCCGTGGCTCCCCGTCCAACTCCGGCCGCCGTCGCCCCGTCTCCGGCAAGATCTTCCCTGGCCATCCTCGTGCAGCATGCCGCCCAATCCAGATCTGCCAGGAAACCCTAGGGTTGACTTCGTTCCTCCTCTAAGTCCCTAGTAATTTTAGTGTTTTTTCATCATGTCATATCTTTGCATCCGTGGCTCCGTTTTGGGTGTGTAGCATATCAAATTGTTCGTCCCGATGTGTACTTCATTTCATTTCATTGCACCATGTTCATTTGAGTTCATCTTGATGCCCTAAATGCTGTTGCAAGAGTGCTATGTAATGTTAGGTTCTTATTCTTATCAGAGATTGGACATTTGTCTTTTTTGCCATGTTTAATGTGTGCCTCCTATGAACTTGAGCCCTACATGTGTTTTGAAGTATGCCATGCCATCTTTACAGGGGTGTATGCCAGGTATTTTTGTGATCTTTGTGGTGACTAGCACAAGCATGCAAAGTAGCTCTCATGATGTTGCTGATTTCAGGGACTTAGAATTCTTCTAAGTCTTTTCCCTGATAATATTTTTATGCCATGTATTCTTGTTGCTACAAAGAGATCCATGCCTCTTTTGAGCATGTTCAGTAAGGGTGATTTTGAGATAATGTTATGCTCTATCCATCCATGTCTTTGCTTGCTATTGTGAAGCACCCAAGCATGACTCAATCTTGCTCTACTTTTGCTATAAAATGTTCCTGGCAGATTGTTTACATGTTAAGCAATTTTGCCGAGGTTGTTATAGTTTATCCGTGCATGCTATGAGGTTGTTCTTGCCATGGTTAGCTTATTTATCATGTCTACTTGCTGGGTGTATGCTTAGCTTGTCATGCAATGCCTTGTGGTGAGTGCATCGAGCTCGCAAACATGCCTACGTAATTCTGTTTTGCCATGTTCCAGTTTTCTGCTAAGTCTGAATCTGTTAACGAAACTTGCTATGTTCACATGGTTGCCATTGTATTTTCTGATCCCTTTTTGCTTATGGTCATTATGGGACTTTTGTTGTATGCTTTGAGTAGCTTCATGTCATGCCTAGCTTTGCCATGATATCTTCCTGTAGCATGTTGTTATCTTGCTCTAAACATTGCTTCCTGATGTTAAATCCTGACATGTTGTTATTTTCACTAAGTTTGTGAACCTCATATCTTTTGCACTTTTGCCATGCTTGTTTGAACCTGCTATTGAGTGAATTAGCCGTAGCTCAGTGTTCACCTTTTGTCAAGCATCTTGAGTGGATCACTGCCATGTGCTTTGTTGTTATGTTAGAGTGCAGTAGCTTGTTGTTCTTGATGCATTTAGATGGCCTCGTGCTGTTAATCACAACTTGGTGCCATTATTGTTTTGCTTGTCATTTGCAAACCGTGCATCCGATTCCGGTGATCTTTATATCGATTTCGACCGAAATCAACTCATATTTCCAGCGGCACTCTTGGTTTTCCAAGTTGAGGCCAGGTTCAATCTTTCCTTTCCGAAGCATGCATATGCATTGCATATCACGTCCCGCATATCATGCCATGTTTTGCATCATGTTGCTTGTGCATTGCACCGTGGTTGATTGTGGTTCCCTTTGTTTGTGTTCTTGCTTTGGGTAGAGCTGGGAGACGAGTACGTGATCGAGGAACCAGTTGAGTATGCTTACGAGGATCAAGCTAACGTCAACTCAGACAACTTTGCAGGCAAGATGACCATACACTACAAAAAAGACACATCCGTGACATTTTGGGCCGAACGAAATTTTTTTCTGTCATACATATGACACTTCTATGACGATAATTGTGAAAAAACCCGGTATCATCATAGATGTGGTGGGCTCCTACTTCTATGACAGAAAATGGGCTTTTCGTCCTGGGCGGGCCGGGGACGCAGCTACATGACATTCTTTGGGCCGTCCACGACGGAAAAACCGTGGTAGAAGCGAGGCGGAGCAAAATTTCGGGGAGTTCCCGGTTACGGTGGGAGGTCAGGGGCCGAGCGATTCGCGCTTCTCTCGTACACGTACGCGCGTGTGTGCGAGGCGTTGGCTCTAACTGAACCCGAGCGAGGCATTGGGCTCTAACTGAACCCGAGCAATTGCACTGCAGGCTACGCGTTACTGAACCTGAGCGATCGATCGATGGCTGTTAACTGAACCCGATCCAGTGATTCCTTCGCTACTTCTTCTAACTGAAGCCGATCGATGCTGCCTCTGGATGAACAGTGAGCGTTGCGGGGGGTTTGGATGAACAGTTCCCGGTGGGGTGGATGAACAGGACCTCGTGGTGTTGCCTCTGGATGAACAGGACCCCGATTGATCGAGCCGGTTGGGGCTGGATGAACAGGGCCCTGTGGAGGGCTGGATGAATAGGACCACCCCGTGGAGGGCAGGATGAACAGTAGACGGTGGAGGGCAGAATGAACAGTAGACCGTGGAGGGGTGGTTGAACAGGAGCCCGTGGAGAGGGCTGGTTGAACAGTAGCCGGTGGAGTAGCGCGCGGTGGAGGCTGGATGAACAGGAGCCCGTGGATGAACAGTCGCAGGTGGAGGCTGGAGGAGGTCGACGGTGGATGAACAGTAGCTCGTGGAGGCTGGAGGGGGTCGACGGTGGAGATGAACAGTATCTCGTGGAGTCCCGTTTTGCGGTACGCCACACCCCTCCCGATGAACAGGACACCCGTTTCGACCACAGCACTCCAACACAAGTCTGTTTCCTCCGTTTTGTGGTATGCTACACCCCTCCCGATGAACAGGACCCCCGTTTCGACTGTAGGAGGTCTGTTTCCTCCATTTTGCGGTACGCCAGACCCCTCCCGATCAACAGGATCCCGTTTCGAACGTGGTCGGTCGAACACAAGGCTGTTTCCTCTGTTCTGCAGTACGCCAGGCCTCTTTCCATCGCCTGTTCCGTCCAAGCCCTCCCGATGAACACGACGCATTCCGTTGCCTCCCCATGAACACGACGATGACGCTATTTCTCTGTTCCGACCCAGCCATGTACACGAGCCCTGGCCGTACGTATGCGCGAGTAGGCGTTCAAGACCCCGCCCGTATGTACACATACGTGGCCGTATTTTCTTTCTTGCACCCTGGCCACTATACGTACATGTACATGCTACATGCACGCCTCTACTACGACACGTGCGTGCCTCTACATCCACCAGTATATATGTACGTACACGTTCGCAACCAGAATGACAACGCTACGTACGCTTTGACCAGGTGGGTCCCGACTATCAGGCACTTCCTTGCGTGCGAAGATGTAGCTGGTGGGTCCCAGCAGTCAGGGGCAAACGTTTTTTTCGCGAAATACGGTGGCCCGTCCGGTGGGTCCCCGCTGTCAGGTGGAGGAATCATTATTTTGCACGTAATAAGGAGGCACTTCCTTGCTGCGGCCGTGGACCCAGCTGTCAGCCTCTCCACATACAGTCCACGTCCGATGGAAGCCGTTCCTTGACCACGTTGACCACGCCGCGCCGAGAGCACCAGGGCGGTGGACGACGGCGAGGCCTAGGAAGGGGACGACGCGGAGCCGGGGAAGACGCGGCAGTGGATGCCCACGCGTAGAGGAGTACGAGGGTTCACTGGTTCGCTGCGGTGTGAGGCTGCCATCGCCGCAGAATAACAGGGGGTGTGGGTGAGTAGAGGGATGGCCTGGCCAGCGGTGGGAGTAGTAGGGGGCGGTGAGGCCTCCTCAGCATCGCAGCCGGCCATGGGAGGCAGGAGCACGAGGCTCGACTGGCGCTGGTTTGGGCGGCTGGAGCAAGAAGACCAGAGGTTGAAGAAGCACTACGGCCGTTGGATGGACATCGTACGGTCACTGGAGCTAGAATCGTGCATATTGACTAAGTTGACAAAGCCCTCCATCCCCGTCAACTTAGTAGGCCCACAAGTCAGCCTCCCACCAAGGTGGGTCCCAGCTAGCAGGGGTATTCATTTTTTTGTGCGTAATAAGGAGGCACTTCCGGTGGGTCCGAGCTGACAGCAGGGGGAACGTTTTTTTCGCGAAATATGGTGGCCTGTCGGGTGGGTCCCAGCAGTCAGGGGCAAACGTTTTTTTCGCGATATACTGATGGGCGTCTGGTGGGTCCCTGCTGTCAGGTGGAGGAATAATTATTTTCCGCGTAATAAGGAGGCACTTCCTTGCGGCTGCCGTGGACCCAGCTGTCAGCCTCTCCACGTAGAATATTCTTCCGATGGAATTCGGTTGTTGACCACATTGACCACGCCGCGCCGACAGCACCATGGCGGTGGACAACGGCGAGGCCTAGGAAGGGGACGACGCGGAGCTGGGGAAGACGCGGCAGTGGATGCCCACGCGGAGAGGAGTACGAGGGTTCACTGGTTCGGCTGCGCTGCCGTCGCCGTAGAATAACAGGGGGTGTGGGTGAGTGGAGTGGAGGGACGGCCTGGCCAGCGGTGGGAGTAGTATGGGGGCGGTGAGGCCTCCGTGGCAGCACAGCCGGCCACGGGAGGCAGGAGCAGGCGGCACGACCGGCGCTGCTTTGGGCGGCTGGAGCAAGAAGACCAGAGGTTGAAGAAGCACTACGGCCGTTGGATGGACATCGTACGGTCAGTCAAGCTAGAATCGTGCATATTGACTAAGTTGACAAAGCCCTTCGTCCCCATCAACTTAGTAGGCCCACTATACTGGGTCCCAGCTAGCAGGGGGAGTATTCATTTTTGTGTGCGTAATAAGGAGGCACTTCCTTGCGTGCGAAGATATAGCTGGTGGGTCCGAGCTGTCAGCGGCGGTAACGTTTTTTTCGCGAAATACAGAGGCCGTTTCAGTGGGTCCCAGATGTCAGGTGGAGGAAATCATTATTTTGCGCGTAATAAGGAGGCATTTCCTTGCGTGCGGCCGTGGACCCAGCTGTCAGCCTCTCCACGTACAATCCACTTCAGATGCATGTCGGTCGTTGATCACGCCATGCCGAGAGCACCAGGGCGGTGGAAGATGGCGAGGCCTAGGAAGGGAATGACACGGAGGCAGGGAAGACTCGGCCGTTGTTTTTGTTTCCCACGCGGAGGGGAGTACGACTGTACGAGGGTTTACTGGTTCGTCTGCTGTCGCCGGAGAATAATAACAGGTGTGGGTGAGTAGAGGGATGGCTAGGCCAGCGATGGGAGTACGGTGGGGCGGTGAGGCCTGCGCGGCAGCACAGCCGGCCACGGGGGGGAGGGAGTAGGCAGTCCCGCCGGCGCTTGTTTGAGCGGCTGGAGCAGGAAGAGCGGAGATTGAAGAAGCACGACGGTCGTTGGATCGACATCCTACACTATACAGGCCATCCGTGGAAAGCCTCAAATCTGTGGAAAACAACATACATCCATTATTTCAAATAATTTACACCCCATTTGCTAATTCTTACGGGTTTTTTTGGAGCCCATATTCTTTATGTTAGCATTACAGCCCATATTGTGGCCACGGTTAAAAAATTATACGAAATTTTGCATATGTCGGTGCGGTCTGAACTGTTTTTAATCCTAAAATTTCGAGTCACATTCAGACTGATTTTAAAAATAAATGTATATCAATATAAAATCCAATAAATTGTCCATGCATAAAAATCAATGCAATTTAAAATCTCAAAATAAAAAAAAGATATTTGAAAATAATTGCCGGTTTGATGTGTTTTAAAAATGTACAACCCATTTCTCATTACTGATAGGCCATTTTCTCGGCCAGCCCAATGAAGCTCTCCTCGTCTTGAAAGATTTGCAGCCCAACAGGCCAGATAAAGCGACTTACTTGACAAATCACAAAAGAACTCGGCTAGCCATTTTCAGAAAGAAAAAAAACTATTGGGCTGGTCTGTGGTAAACATAAAAGAAAAGGCTGTCTAGACAGGCCAGAGTGTCCCGCACAGCCCAGTTGACACCCTGCTTCCATCTCAAAAACAAATTAGATAAATGCCACTCCAATTATGGCGATTCATAAAAATGCCACTGCAATTTCCAAACTTTGAAAAATGCCACTGTAATTTTTGCAAACTTTGAAAAACGCCACTGCAGTTTGCAAACTTTGAAAAACGCCACTCCAGACTTTGAAAAATGCCACTAGAAATGGCATGAAATGGCATTTTTCAAAGTTTGGAAATTGCAGTGGCATTTCTCGGATACACCAGATTTGGAGTGGCATTTATCAAATTAACCCAAAACAAAAATAACTGGGCAAGCTGCTGGGTCCCTGGTGTCAGCCGCTCATTGTGCAATTCTCTCGTTTATTGACTACGTTCACAATGGCATGGGACCCAGATGTCAGAAATCCACTAGGAGGAGCCATTTTTTTATTGGCTTGAAATAAGGAGGCACTTGCTTGCGTACTGCCATGACCTTGGCGGGTCCCTACTGTCATCCTCTCCACGTACAGTACCAGTTAGTCGTGCTTCAAAACTGATCGGCATGCCATTAAAAAAATAAAGGTCGATAACTAATGCGGCACCTCAGGCCAACGCGGCCAGATCGCATTTTGCACGAGAAATTACACACCATGTTTCGTTGACATGTGGTCCCGTTCCAACATATCAGTGAGACGACGGCGAGTAGTAGGAGAATTTCCGAACGGACGTGTAGGCCGGGGCGCCTCTTCGTGAACCGTGGCAAACTCGCAACCGTCCATCGACTCTTCGCCTTTCCCTCTCGATTTGGAACTGCTGTCGCACGCTCTTCCTCTACCTCCTCCATTTTCCTTCAGCCCTTCACCCTTTTTTTCTGCCATTGTTCGATCGTCTTCTCCATGGAGGGAACAGGCCGGAAACGACCCCGTTATTCTTGCCCCAATCTGAAAGATGACGTGGTGGAGGAACTCATTTATCGGTGCGACGTCATCACCTCGGCTAGCATGGCAGGTTCATTCAAGCCCATTCTCGACTCAACTAATAACATGATTACAAAGAACCCAAGAGTCAAGGAGCGGTTTGATCTCCCCTATCTTCTTCGCCGTGACCCTGATGACTGGCGCCGGCACGACGGAGGCCTCGCCCTATGCCAGTTGATGCCGCTTGATAATGATACGTATGATGTTAAGATGCCATCGCTTAAGGGCAAGGCTTGGGCGGGCGCAAATGGAGATTGGATTGTTTACATTGGGTCCAACTGCGAGTGGGAACTTGTGAAGGTGTACACTCGTCATCGGGTTCCACTTCCAAAAATCTCAGCACATTGCCCAGAGGTTGAGCACACCGGTAATGTACGCACGTTCAAATACGATCGTGGTGACTGTCTTCTACGGAAGATAGCAATTTGTCGAGTTCCCAACCGCTCTTGGAATTACAACAACTATCAAGTTGTTGCTATCGTCGACAAGCTTGTTGCCGTCCTTCGTGGTTCGACTCGATGGATATTGCTCAAAAATCAGTTTCTATACACGGATGAGTACTGTGATGCAATTCAATACGAGGGCCTTGTGTTTGCTGCCACCACTCGTGGCACTGTTTTTGCATGGCATCCTAGTAGTTTCGGTACGTTTGTCTTCCATCGTAATTATAGTTGTTTCATCCACATGCATGCGGGTTAGCAAGTTTCCCTTTACTAATTAACCTTCTTCTTGTCTTTCCAAGGTCCTGTGAACATCCCACCACCTATACTTGAAAAATTTTATAACCAAGGGGGAGATGCCGATGGTGATGATCACGAGCAGTGCCCATATACTCTATGGCGCCTGGCAACTAATTCCGATAGATCACCTCTTCTTGTGTGTATACAACCAACTGATGATGTTACTGCTAAGGAAGCAGGTCTCTCCCATGGTCGCACTCTCCGGACCTATTCCAACACCCGTTGCATGGTATTCGGGATGGATACTAGTGTGCTAGCGCCAACTCCTTCTCCCTGGCAGAGAATCGATAGTCTTGGAGAAAACTCGCTCTTCCTTGGACAAAACTATCCGATGATGGTGAAAGGCGATCCAACTGCTGTTGACACATTTATGAGAAGCAACTGTGTCTATACCTTGGACATTGGGGTGGTTCCCTACCCCGGTACTGATATAGTAGGCCGCTTTAGCCTGGATGATCGGTCCTGCGTTGGTCTCCAGATCGACAACGGATGGCCCGTCCTAGAGAATCACTTGTGGTTCAAAGCAAGTGTTTCCAACGCCACGGAATGGTTGAGTTGAAGTTCATTTCATGGCTTGTTATTTGTTGTGTGGTGAAAACTTTAGTATTTATAATGTATCCTCGTTGTCGATGTGGGTTGATTACCTATTGTATGTAATAAAATGATATGCCTGTGATAAACTTACTAAATTTATGAATGGCTTTCGAGTCGCTTCTCTAAATTTGTACTAGCTTCACATGCTTCGCGCGTCGGGCGGGTGTTTTTACTGTAGCCATATGTTAATGTGTTCGTTGTACGTAACCAGCACCTCAAATCCTCGATACTAGTATACTATATTCTAGTAGGAGTAAGTAGTAGGATTAGTAGGGTGGCATGGGCCAGAATAAGCATGCACATCCAGGAGTACGGCACACGCCACCACCACGACATCCATCTGACACCATATTATTTCTTGGAGTCCATGCTAGAGCAATCTCTTCAACCTCGTCGTTTCTCTAACTTCAGCCATCGCACGGCGGGCGAGGTGGGGGTTTGCTGATAGTCGGTTTCCTTAACTGCGGTCCCACTTGTAAGGCCAACTCCAACGCACGACCCCAAACGCACCTCCGTTTTGCACGAACTCCAACGATAATTTTGACTAGAAAAGCAAGACCAAAGAAAACAAGAACCACAAGAATACATTTTACTACTCCTGTAAGTTGGATTAGTGCCTTCTCGATGCATTCATTGTTGATCTGCGGAGGCTCGATCTTGCGTCTGTGCTAGCTAAAAGTGATAGAACATCTACACAATTGCGCTCTCTCAATATATGGATGTACTCTTCTTCCCAATACAAAAACTTGCATCCATTCTACTCCCTACGTTGCACAATACATGTCTTCTATTTGTCAAAATATATATGTATCTAGACATGTCTTAGTATGTAGGTACATCCATTTTTGGACAAATGGAAGTCAAGTATTTTGGAACGGAGGGAGTACACAATAAAATTTTTAAGTTAGCACAACTAGTCTAATCCAAGAGCAGAACCGAAGATTTGGTCAGGTTCTTCCTCCTTTTGCCGACACGTGGGACATCCAGCATCCAGGTCGTGGCATGAAAGAAAATAGAGTGGTAGTTGAAGCCACGAGATGTGCATCTTGGGTTAAACTGTAAATAGAATCTTACTACTCTTGAGTAACTCCAAAAGCGGCCACCGAAGATCTTTATTGGATTTGTTTTTCATCACCAACACGTCGAGGTGAAAGATGTGTAGGTTCAGTGGGCCCTCTTACGTTTTCACTGACATGTGGGGCCGCATGTGAGCAAACAGACGATGGGCTCCGCACGTCCGTTGGCTGGCTGAGAAGAGAGATAGAGGAGGGCTGAGCACGGACTGTAGGAAATTTGTTCTACGTACCTCGATATAGGCTCAATATAGTGGGGTGGCATGGGCCATAACTAGCATTCACATCTAGCAGTACAGCACACGCCACCCACACGAGTCCCATCCGACACCAATTTTCTTGGAGTCCGTGCTACAGCCATCTCTTCTCCCTCCTGTTTTCTCAGCCATCGCGTGGTGGGCGGGGTGGGGGTTTGCCGATAGTCAGTTTGCTCAACTGCGGTCCCACTTGTAAGTGAAAATGCAACACCGCACGCATTCCCGCTTGAGCGGCGTGCCGGACCAACCATGTGGGGGTGCGACGCGAACACGGCAGGCTTTTCCTTTTGAACTCGTAACTTGTAAATTTTGGTTCTACTCCATGGCGCGAGCGATAGATAGAAAATAACGATTTTGCCTAGAGTAATGAGAAGTTTGGTTCTGGCGCCGTTCATGCATGGAGTACGTACGAAAATTATGAAGTTGATGCGAAAGGCAAGATAATTACTGTAGTATCATATACTACTACATGGATTTGACGGAAATATAAAAATACATACGGATCCATCAACGTTCAACGACATCCTCACGCCCTAGTGCGCCGGGTCACCAACCGACGTGTGAGGAGCAGCGGCGTTGGCGGCGAGCTCAACGTGCTTCTGAATAGTGTCGTCCAAGGTTGCCCTATGCTCAAAGAAGGCCAGCGTCCTATCGTCCTCCTCTTGCATGTAGTAGTCCTTGTGGATGATTTGCGCGTAGACGTGGGTGATTATGTCGATGGTGTCTTGCTGCGCCAGGCGCTGCGCGGCGAGCGCGACCTCGAGGTGGACATTCTCCGGCGTGATGACGGGCAGTCGTAGGGCCACCAGTGCGTCGAAGAGGTTGTTACCATAGTGGTCGTTGAGGGTGGCGGGCATCGCAGAGCCTGGGCGCGTCGGCTGGAGGCTTACGTCAAAGTCGTCCGCAAGCTTCTTGACGACGATGAACTTGTCAAGGAAACCGACGAGGACCTCGTCAAACAAGGAGACGAAGCTGTCGTCCAAGCGGCCCCTCGCCCTGGCGGCCTCAAGCAATACTACCTGGAGACGTTCCTTGTTGCCGGGCCGCAGGCCGGTGTCGTGGACCATCTGGCACAGCCGGCTGATGCTCGCGCTCATCGCCTCCATGGGTCTAGCATAGCTTCTAGTCAACTGATCTTGCAATTCGAGTGATCACTTAGCCCTTGGTTAGCGTGCGTAGGTGCGTAGGATTTCGTACTACTCCTCAGCCCTCTACTGCACCTGCCTTTGGCTGTATGATAGGTGGGCCAGTCACCCCCTGGGGCCACGTGTCATTCACCCAAAGGCAGTTGCCAGAAGTCAATGAAGCTGTGTCCCCCTCCGTGCCGGTGCAGTATAGTCATCTCACCGGACCTCTAGTTGGGGCCAAACGAGAGAAGTTTGATGTTTACTGGTTTATTGGTCCCCTTTGCATTTTGCGCCAAGTTTTGACCTTTGATTTAACTAATAAAATGTTAATGCATGTAAACAAAAATGTTGTGTAAGTCGCCTTATGAAAACCAAATAATCCCAAAATACTTAGGCATGGTGCATTAGCTCCCTCCTTGTTTCTTATTTCGTGACATATCAACCAATGAGAGATGTGGGTCGTGCATGCTTTCAATGACTTGAGACTACCAAACATGACATGCAGTGTTTATTTCATTGCATGTAATCCTATTAGTACTCTAGTTAGGGAGTAGCAAAAAAACATTAAGTTCTCTCGCCGATAGGAATAAAACACCATGTATTTATTTACAGAGGGAGTAGTACATTTTTGGTGACATGCATTACTAGATATTGCTAGTCAAATACTAAAATCCAGATGGACGTGGTAGTACTCCTAAATCCAGACGGTGGTGCTACTAGTAGTAGTAGTAGTAGTACCAATGTAGGAGTAGTAGTAGGAGTACTAGCATTGTACTATCCGTTGGTCAAATTATTACGTGCTGCTCCTCACAGTGAAGTGACAAGACCCTGCGCTGGAGATGACACCTGAGTATAGGCGCCGTGTTCGGCATACCATAGTCAGCCTCACCGTCTGCTGTCACTATCATCATGGCTGTCACTACAGGAATCAGCTACTTTGCCATCTACCACGGCAGACGGCAAAGGCATGGATAGCTGACGGCAAAGGTCTTTGCCGTCCGCCGCGGACGGCAAAAGGTGACGGCAAAGTAAGGTTCGGCAAAGAGGTACTTTGCCGTCTGCTTCGGGCGGCTGACGGCAAAGGAGCCTTTGCCATCAGCAGCGGACGGCAAAGAGTGCAGACGGCAATAAATGCGCTGTTACTCCGTTAGGTGGTTAACGGCAGGCCTTTCCCGTCCGCCGCTGACGGCAAACTTCGGAAGGCCTTTGCCATCCGCCGAGTGATGTCAGCCGACGTCACTACACGGCAGGCCTTGCCATCCGCCACTGTAGGCAAAGTTTTTAATCTTTGCCGTCCGCCGCCGACGGCAAAGCCTTTGCCGTCAGCAACTATAGGCAAACTGACCAAATTGGTCAGCCTCCCAGGAAGCACAGTTGCCTGCCACGTGGCCTCTTTGCCGTCCGCTGCTGATGGCAAAGAGCCCTTTGCCGCCGGTGGCAGACGGCAAAGAGCCTGCATATTGTCTCTTTTTTTCTGTTTTTTCTTAATCCAACAATTTTCACAGCAAATATATATGACATATATAGATATATTTAACAGCAAACATATCACATATCCACCACATAATTCCATATACATATGACATAGCAAAGTTTCATCAACATAGCAAGTTCCATCAAGTTCCATCCATATACATTGTTCCATATACATATTACATAGCAAAGTTTCATCAACATAGCAAGTTCTATCATAGCAAGCTAGATACAATCAAAGTTTTAGCAAAGAAAAAGCAAGCACTCCATCATAGCAAGCTAGCTTCCATGAAGTGAGTGAAATCTGCAAAATGGTAAATAAGAAAGTTAGAAATAGGTGAATAGAACAAGAAGAAGACTAGAACAAGAAGTATATGTCATTTATGACCTAACTTAGGTGGAATGGATCATTTATGAGCTAACTTAGGTGGAATGGGTCATTTATGAGCTAACTAAGTTGAAATGGGTTGTTTATGAGCTAACTTAGTTGAAATGGATCATTTATGAGCTAACTTAGTTGAAATGGGACGTTTATGAGCTAACTAAGGTGGAGGGCATCGTTTTTGAGCTAACTAAGGTGAAATGGATCGTTTTTGAGCTAACTAAGGTGAAATGGATCATTTTTGAGCTAACTAAGGTGAAATGGATCGTTTTTGAGCTAACTTAGTTGAAATGGGTCGTTTATGAGCTAACAAAGGTGAAATGCCACGTTTTTGAGCTAACTAAGGTGAAATGGATCATTTTTGACCTAACTTAGGTGAAATGGATCATTTAAGAGCTAATTTAGGTGAAATGGATCGTTTTTAGCTAACTTAGGTGAAATGGATCGTTTAGGAGCTACTCTAGGTAAATTGGGTCATTTTAGAGCTAACTTGGATAAACTGGATCATTTATAAGCTAACCTAGGTAAGATGGGTCATTTTGGAGCTAACCTAGGTGAAATGGGTCATTTTGGAGCTAACCTAGGTGAAATGGGTCATTTTAAAGCTAATGTAGGTAAAATGGATCATTTAGGAGCTAATCTACGTAAAATGGGTCATTTTAGAGCTAACTTGGATAAATTGGATCACTTATAAGCTAACTAAGGTAAAATGGGTCATTTTAGAGCTAACTTAGGTAAAATGGATCGTTTATGAGCTAACTAAGTTAATTATGCAATTTTTGACATAAGTAAGCTAAGTACATATCGTTTTAGAGCTAACTTAGGTAAAATGGATGGTTTAGGAGCTAATCTACGTAAAATGGGTCATTTTAGAGCTAACTTGGATAAATTGGATCACTTGTAAGCTAACTAAGGTAAAATGAGTCATTTTAGAGCTAACTTAGGTAGAATGGATGGTTTATGAGGTCAGTAAGCTTATTAAGTCATTTTGGAGGAAAAGAAGCTAACTCTAGGTCATTATGGTAAGCATATTGGAGGAAATAAAGCTAAGTCTAGGTCTTTATGCATTTGTTAAGCAAAACACTAGAGAAACTTACCGTGATCACGGAGATGTAGGAGCGGGCTGGCTCACGCCGGTAGCTGGAGAAGGAGCGGGCTGGCTCGCGCTGGTAGCTGGAGAAGGATCGTGCGATGCGTTTCTGGAGTTAAGCTGCACCAAAGATCATTTCCAATGTCTCATTAGCATTATGACACTGAAATGTTAAGACTAGCAAGTAATGTCCATTCAAATTAAACTCACCGTGCTCCTAGGATCAATCACTGGCATCGGCGGAGCGGTCTGACCAGACTTCTCGCACACAGACTGCACATTTCGTTTTCACAAGAGAGTCATACTAGTTAGTAATGAGACTCAAATGTTAAGACTAGCAAGTAATCTGCAGAAGAAACTTACCACAAGGAGGTCATACATGGCCCTTACCTGCATGTCATTCCGTGCCCTCTCCTCCTCCAACATCTTTGTCATCCTCTTCTCCAACTCCCGCTGCTTGTCCGCCGCCTCCCCCAGAAGTTTCTCCGTTCTATCTCTCTCACTCTGTATAGCAGCCTGCAACACCACTCACATGACCATTTGTAATCATTGATGGAAGCGCACAAAATGTAATGGAGAAAGATAGCTGAGTACGTATAACTAACCTTGAAGGCGAGTTGGACTGGCCGTTCACGAGGCCTTATCTCAGGAGCAGAGCTCGACTGGCGCGCCTTGATCTCTGGGAGAGTGCTAGGACAACGGATAAGTCCATCTCCCATGGCTATGGAGCCATGGGACCTCCCGCCACCAGATATCATCAGCAGCTCTGTATCAATGGGACCCTGGCTCGGGTTAAAGTCCTCCCCTTTCCTCGCCTTCCCCTGATCTCTATATTGCACGAGCTTGTCGTGGGCGGAGATGTTGGTGAAGTTCTTTGGATCATCGAGGTCAGACACAGAGAATGCCTTGACTTTCTTGTAAGGGCCAGTGTGGGCCATGGCATACAGGTCGTACACCTCTGGCACCTTATCCGCCTTATTGTAGCGTGCCTGAAAGAGAGAAACAAAGTAAATTAGTAATTAAAGGGCTAAAGCTAGCATGATGAATGAATTACATGAATCATGAAGCAAACCACATACCCAGTTCCGCCCGTACTGAAATAAGTTGGAGCTGCCTTGGTGGTGTGGCACACCTTCCATTTGGGCACGTTTGTCCTTGGCATCTTTGTGGGTGGCCAGCCATTCTTTTGAGCACCACGCATTGACCAACACCTCCCAACAATCCATCCGATCCGCACACCATCTCGGAGGGGCCTAAGTTAGCAAATAGAAACTTGAGCCCTACGGCTATGAATTACTAAATGAAGGAAGTAAGTACAAGGCCTTAAGAATTACCTTCATGTACTTCTCCTTACTCAAGAACTTATCGCGGCACTCCTGCTTGGGCTTCTTGATACCACGCCCGGCGTAGTAGTCTCGAACAGCCTGCACCCGAACCTCATGCCGTAAGTTCTGAAGTAGGCGCTTGCACTCCTTGTGGATAACATGATCCGCCTCCTCCTCGTATCCCTCCTCACACCTGTAGACTGTCTGCAATCAAATGAGACAATATTGATTAGTACAATTAATAACTAGCTAGTTGAAGATTTTTAATTGTGTAAAGGAGCAATTACCCAGAACTTTCTGATCACGACGTCTGCCCTCGTCTTGCACAAGACACCGTCGATAATCTCACCCGGCGGGGCCGGGGCAGCCAAGTAGTGCTCCCAAGTCAATCCAACCTCTGGAAGCCGACCCTCACCAGGCAACGTGACAAACCCCGGGAAGTTTTGCGAAATCTGAACTCCAAGGACGGAGTTGGGCCGGCAGACACTTTCATGGTGGTCCCAACCCCTGCAGCATGACAAGGCCAACACATCAGTTATTTGAAGAAACGTGAATGCAGAAGGTACAAAAAGATTAAATGCACTTACCTCTCCCCATCAGGGAAAATCAACCACCTCCGCTCGCGGGTCGCCGGCACGGACGGGAGCCGTGTAGCACCACGCTGGTAGACGTTGCCCCCCTCCTCCCCCTCCTCATCAGTCGGCTCCCCGCCATCATCAGCATGGCCACTCGGCTCCCCGCCATCATCAGCGTGGCAACTCGGCTCCTCAGGCTGACCCGACCAGGTACCCCATCCAGACGTGTGCTCCACCGGGGTCTCGTGGGCCCAAGTCTCATGGGTCGAAGGCCCGTCGACCCGAGGCTCGTGGGCCGAAGACCCGTGGACCGGAGGCTCGTGGACCGGAGTCCGTGTAGCCTCCTCCTCAGACGAGTCCACCCTAGAAGTCACGTGCTCGGGTGAAACAGCTGGGGGCGGCAGCGAGGAAGGCGCCGTAAGAGTCACCCTACCTCCTCTCCCGCGACCACGTGCTCCACCTCCTCTCTTCTTCTTACCTCATCCCCTGCTGGGCACCGCGGTCGACGAAGAAGGGCCCGGCGGTGTCACCATACTGTCCAGCAACGCTCAGCGGAGAGGTGCGTGTGGAATGGAAGACCTCGCACCACGCGCCGACGAAGAAGGGGCCTCGGAGCGCTCCCGACCAGCGCCCACCATCTTTGAACACCTGCCATGACAAAGAATAAACGAAATTAGTACAACATAAAAAAAAGTACCGACATGAATAATAATATGTATATCACTTAAGTGTATCATCATCAAGTACAACATAAAAAAATTGAATACCTAACACTACTAATAATCTCGATCAGTATCATCAATAAATGCATAATCATCATCATCACTATAATCAATGATGGGCTCATAGGGTTCATTGGCATCAACATGTGCAAGGCCACCTTGACGTAATCGGTCAAGCATTGACAGGTCATCCGCAGCAGTAACCTCTTCTTGTTCCGGCTCTTCTTGTTCCTCCTCTGGGGTGATGTCGGATTCATTGTCGCTGTCTACTTCAATGTTTTGGGGTGAAGTATAGCGGTTCTTGAAACGCTTTTTGGAAAGACGTGTCTCTTGGAAGAATTCTCCTTCATATGTGTCTGGGTTAATGTGAGGTTCATAATCCTATTCCTTTGGGGGAGAAAGTCTAGCACGTGGCGGCACTTCATAAACGACATCCCAACCTTTCAGATTTGGATTAGTTTGGCAGGCCCACGGTAGATAGAATACTTGGGTCGCCTGTTGAGCCGTAATATAGACATCAGGAACATCTAAATGGGTGCTTTGGTTGATTTCAACTAGCCCTATATGTTCATGAGTCCTTCTAGTCTCCTTCGGCTGAAACCAATTACATTTGAAGACTACGACATTCAGTGGGTTTTCACCATAGAACAGAAGTTCATAAATTGCTTCAACTCTCCCATAATACTCGGTACCTCCTTCGCCGATAGAAGATACACAACAATTTGTAGACTTTCGGTCGGCCATAGATAGCTCTTTGCCATAGGTACGAAAGCGATACCCGTTGATGTCGTACTTGTCAAATGAACGGACCTTATAGTCAAAACCATTAGCGACTTGTCTCAATTCGGCGTCCATAGGCTCTGAATTACCCTACAAGTTTAATATGAAAGGATTGTTGCATTATGCACAAATTAGCGAATGAAATGAAATTGTCTAATATAAATTACCGTTTGTTTGAACCAAGAGATGAAACCGGGATAGCCGCCTCCTTGCTTTGCGAGAAGCTCATACTCTTCGACGGAATCCTTTTGGATCTCCGCTCCATACGAGAATATGGCGACGTATCGACTGTATGACATATCCAGGAATAAGAGCAGTTCAAAGGAAATAGAAGTTGCGAAACAATGTACCGAGAACTTACTCGATGTACGGCCGCACTTCTATCAGGTTGTTGAAGATATACAACGAAATGGTCTGCCATTGTTCGTTATCCAAAGATACTGGATGTGAAACACTAGCTGGTGCGAGATTCCCTTTGAATAGGCTGAGGTTGGATCCACCCTTTTTAGGCTCGTCAGCATTGTACCGAGGCTTCGGATTATGCAAATGACGATTTTTGGCTTCGTAGTGCGCTGTTACGAAGTTTGCCGCCTCCTCTGTGATGAATGCCTCAGCCATCAATGCTTCTATTCTACGTTTATTTTTACATTTTTCTCGAAGCGTCTTCTGCATCCTCTCAGTTGGGTAGCACCAATGATTTTGCACGCCCCCCCCCAATCTTGCCTCGGTCGGGAGATGCAAAATCAAATGCTGCATTGGATTAAAGAAGCCCGGTGGAAAGATCTTCTCTAACTTGCAGATCAACTCCGGCGCCAACTCTTCCATTTCTTCTAGCACGCCAGGCGATAGTTCTTCGCACAAAGAACACGGAAGAAATAGCTGAGTTCTGCCAGTACTAGCCATTCATCCTCAGGGATGAAGCCACGCAACATCACCAGCATTACCCGCTCAATCCATATGTGCCAATCATGACTCTTGAGACCAAATATCTTCAGTTTATCAAGATTCGCTCCCCTCTTTAGATTCGCTGCATACCCATCGGGGAACATCAACTGCTGTTGCACCCACAAGAGAATTTCCCTCATAGCTGGCCTTCCAAGATTGAACCATGCCTTTGGCTTCGTCCAGTTCTGCTTTCCTTTCGGTTCTTTCATGTTCTGTAACGGCCTATCACATAGCGCCTCCAGATTGACTCTAGCCTTAGTATTATCCTTTGACTTCCCATCTATGCTGAACAATGTACCAAAAAGTGCCTCGGCGATATTCTTCTCAGTGTGCATCACGTCGATGTTGTGTGGGCAAAGGAGGTCTTTGAGGTAAGGCAGATCCCATAAGCATGTTTTGTGAGTCCATGCGTGCTTAGTATTATACCCCTTGAAGTACCCTGAATGTTGTGGATCCGGCTCGAGAGTGTTTAACTGATCCAGGGTCTGTTGGCCTGTCAATGCAGGTGGTGCAGAGTTTTTGACAACTCTACCCCTGATGAAGTTCTTCTTGTCTTTCCTGAACTTATGGCGAGGATCCAGGAACTGTCTATGCATGTCGAAGCAAGAAAACTTGCGACCGGCCTGAAGCCAACGAAACTCAAGAGCTCCCTTGCATGTGGGTCACGGGAACCTTCCATGCACACACCAGCCAACGAATAGCGCATACGTCGGCAAGTCATGCGTCGAGTACATGTACCAGACACGCATTATGAAGTTCTGTTTGCTAAAGGCGTCGTATGTCTTGAACCCATTATCCCAGGCTTCTTGCAATTCGTCCTTAAGCGGCTGCATGTACACATTCATATTTTTCCCTGGATAGTTGGGTCCTGGAATTATCAACGTCAGGAAAATGTTCTTTCTTTGCATAATCTGTCCGGGGGGGAGATTGAGTGGAAAGACAAATACGGGCCAACAACTGTATTGGGCTGCCGTCATACCAAACACACTGAACCCATCCGTGCTGATGCCGACTCAAGGATGCCTCGGATCTGCCGCTTTATCAGCATGTAATTCATCAAACTTTTTCCACGCAACACCATCCGATGTGTGTACCATCATCAGATTCCCATCTGCATCTAGTTCGGTTCTTTTGCTTGTTTTGTGCCATGTCATCTGTGTGGCCGTCTCTTCGACCATGAAAAGACGTTGAAGTCTTGGTACGATTGGCATATACCGAAGAACACTAATGGGGATTTTGGTCTGTGTCTTCTCACCCATACCGTTGTCTACCACAATATACCTGGAAGACTTGCAAATGGGACAATAGTTCAAGTCCGCATAGTCAAGCCTAAATAAGGCACATCCTTTCTCACAGACATGTATCTTCTCATAGGGCATCTTCAGTGCACGGAGGATTTTGTCCGACTGGTACAGGTTTGCAGGCATTACATGGCCTTTGGGTAGAAAGCGTCCAAATACTGTCATAATTGCGTCATAGCATTCTCTTCCCAAGTTGAACTGAGCCTTCAGAGCCATTACTTGTGAGATGGCATCCAACTGACAAGGCTCAGTGTGCTCGTGGAGCGGACGTTTTGAAGACTCCAACATTTCATTGAAGGCCTTTGCAGATTCCTCCATCTCCTCGTCCGAATCCCGAGCATCATCATAGTCTTGCACCATGTTTTCCATCCCGGTACCATGCTCGCCGGTGCGACGACGATCCACCTCAGCTCGGTCACGTTGGGCAGACTCACCATGAAATGTCCACACCGTATAATCGGGCGTAAAACCACTCTTCTGCAGGTGTTTTCCCATTTTAGCCTCTGTCTTCTTTTCCCAATTGCCACACCGGAAACAGGGGCACCAGGTTTTCTTTTGGCCATTTGCAAATGCGGCTTGCACAAACCCCTTGGTTTTTGTGAACCATTCAGTGCTCCATTTGTTCTGACCAGTGTGACCGGTATACATCCACGCACGGTCACTCATCTTGACTTTCAAAGCTACTGGACACACAACAATTATATATGTAATTCACCATGTATATATTCATCAGTTGATCTACTTTGTCAATTTTATTACGTCCATGCAACCTACACTCTAATAGGTAATGATACGTCCTAATCCCACCCGTGTATGTATAGATTGGGTTCATTTTCCCATGCTATGCTCCGGATCCGACGCAAAATTTCGGCAGCACCTCCCCGTTGTTCTCCTGATGCGCGTCTCTGCAATAAACAGAGAGGATGTGTACCCGGAGAACAACAGGGGAGGCACTGACGAAATTTATGCGTCGGATCCGGAGCAAAGCATATGGGAAAACGAACCCAATCTACACATACTCGGGCTGTCCATGGATAGCGTTGGACAATTCGAAAGAATCAAGGTTATAAATATGCAAATGCATGCATATTTATAACTATGACGCTTTCGAACGGGAGACACATATTGGTTACGCATACTGATGATTCAAGACACATATATAGCTAGCTATCAAGTTTCATCGGAATAGAGCAAATAATTAATGGGGGAGGAGGACATGTCATTTGTGCTCACCCACGAATGAAGGGGCAGAGCTCGTCAGACGCACGGCGAGGTCGTCGAACACCAAACCTCGCAGCGATGAAACAACTGCACATTTAAAACTACCCGGTCAACACAATTATATATGATGTTTTTCATAACAAAATCGAAGAATATATGACCTAACTAATAATTCATAAATATATGACCCCATCGGCCTCTGGAAGGCCAAAGAACACCTTTTCGGGAGGTGTCGGGGGTCGGGGTGCCGTGTCGGTGTCGGGGTGCCATGTCGGGGTCGGGGTGCTGCGGGGCGTCGGGGGTCGGGGCGTGCGGTGTCGGGGGGCGGCGGTGGGTGCGGGGCGTCGGGGAGGAGAGATGGAGAGAACAGAGAGTAACGGGCAGGGGGATGGGGCCGTTAGTTAGGCCCTTCTTTGCCGTCCGCCTATCTTTGCCGTCCGCCATTATCTCCCTTTGCCGTCCGCTAGCGGACGGCAAAGAGGTGGGGCGTTATGTTTTTTCTAAACGGGCGGGGGGTGGGGGCCACCTCTCTCTTTGCCGTCAGCCTGCGGACGGCAAAGTTTCTTTGCCGTCTGCTGGCTGACGGCAAAGAGCCAGCTGATGGCAAAGGCCTGTTTTACCATCAGCCATTTCTTTGCCGTCCGCTTTTCGGTAGCTGATGGCAAAGAGCTTCTTTGCCATCTGCTAGCCGACGGCAAAGACCTTGCAGATGGCAAAGTAGCTGATTCCAGTAGTGTGTAGAGCTAGCCTACTTACAACTAGCCCTGTTCGACATAATTTCCCGTGCGTAGATGCCCATGCATTGCACGGAACACCAAGATTGGGGTGGACGGCTCCGGCAGAGGCCATCGCGCCAGATTTTTCCACGGCCTTCTACTCCTAGATGTGGTGGGGAGGAGATGAGGCTGATTGTGAGAGACAAGGAGTTGTTTGTAAACAGGGAACAAATGCGGGCATCTTTTTGCAAAAATGGAGAAGCTTGGTTTGTATGCGTCAGATCTAGATCCGACGGCTATTGGTGAAAGATGGGAGGCACAACATCATCACCAACTCAGGACCTGTTTGATTCGCAGGATTTTGAAAATGCAGGAATAGGACACATCAATATTACAAGTTTCAAACTGATATTAGAAATGTTAGGAGTAATGCTGCACCTATGAAGAGGGAATTACTAGGAAGTTTACGTAAGAACTTTTGTTACTTTAGGTGGATGCAGCATTATCGTACAAACTAAAATCCACCGCCCTGACAAGTCACTAATGGGCAAATAAGTTTTCGAGTCTCTGGCCACTTGATGTTTCAAAAACAAATTCAGCTTCTGCGGAGAAATGAGCTCCACCGTGTCCCCGCGCGGGTGTGGCTGGGCACGAAGCGTGAGTACGTGCATGGTGCACCTATTCTCTTCTTGTATACGTAGACCACCTACGTGGGGTTGTGTCAGAGAGATACAAACCTAGAGAGATATAGTGTGTGGGTTCTTGAGAGTTTTTTTGGGGGGGGGGGTCAATCAAAAAATTTAACATATGCAATGTGTGTGAAATAGAGTCCTGGATATAACATATATATAGAGGGGCGGTCCACGAGAAGAGAGTGGAGGTATCATCGGCTTGAGGTGTCCATAGAATCGAAGAGAGGGATGATGTGTGTGTGTGTGTGCGCGCGCACGCGATCGATAAAGAGTGCCATCGAATTTGTGTGTGCCCACGTCAAAGATATAGAGTGGCTGGCCTACTGGAACGTGAGATTTGACATGTGCAGTTTGTCTCTGTGGCATGGATACCTACCTGCAGCGCTCGACTATCAGTGTGTGGTGGGGGGAGAGGGAGGCCCAATTAACTATAGAGGTACAATGGCTGGTATATGTGTGGAGGAGGAGAGAGGCCTACCTCATGTATTAAGGAGATCGATCTGCCTCATGTATTAAGGGAGATCGATCGGCATCCATGCATATGTGCAGGAGATGAATAAGGTTGGGAGAGAGACAGAGCTAGAGTGTTGGAGGGGGTGGTAGTGGAGTTGCTTCTAACAAATGGTGGGATAGGCTTGCTAGACAAACGGAGGGCACGCCTGCAATATCAATAAGAGAGGAGATGGATGCTTGTTGTCTGTGCACGTGCGTGTGAGAGATGGGTCAGGAGGCATGCACGAATGATGAGGGGGGACGATGTGGTTGTGGTAAGCAGATGTAACTACATAGGAAGATCAATCGCCCTTTGTAAGATAAAGGAGAGACATAACTTGTGAGGTACGTCGATCGATGGGGGGTAGTTAAAGTCGATCTAGGTATATGTTGGGAGATCGATCAGTATACATGCATGTGTGTGTTAGAAGCAAATGAGGCACGAGGAGAAGGACAGAGAGAGACGGATGCATGTAGGAGTTGGTACGAGAGGCATACTATATCGAGGGGGAGGAGTGTGCGAGTACGGGAACAATGAAAAGAGTGGTCGGAGTGAGGCATGGACGGTGACAAGAGAAGAGGGGAAGCTTGTGTTTGTGCTAGGCACACCTAGCTAGAGAGGCATATAGATCGATGTGTGCCGTAAAGAAGGAGCTGGGGGGCCTACACACACCGTGGGTGAACGACCTAAAGTGAAAAGACAAATTTGCGCGATGGAGCTAGAGAATGCTGAGGGAGGGTGAGAGGGATGCGGGCGTGTGCATGCACAAGAGAAATTTAGCGCTAGCTACAAAGATAAGAGGGTCGTGTGGGTGTAAAAGACGAATAGAGATCATATATACTTCATTATAAAAAGTGAATTCGGATATTTGAAGAATTTATCATAGTGTTTCAAACCGACGGATGTGTGAATATATATAACGGTGATACACATGGTGTGGTTATGAACATGGTATACTACATTTAATATATTTTATCTCTACTCTTATAAAAACAGAGTTGTTGATGATGGTGTGCCTGCCATCCTGCATTATAGGCCGTCTGATTTATATCTGGCGGATAGCAAAGAAACTATGATGGTTGAAGTTGGCAACAATCATGATTGTAGATTCTTACTGAAATAGATAAACGAATTCAAATTTAGTTCGAATTGCAGCGGTAGTATAGACATTTGGAATGCACTAAAATGTTGGTATGAGTAGGTTACATGCATTATACAACAAGCGAAAAAATTTAATCGGACATAACATGCATTCATACTCCCTCCTTCCATCTATATAGGGCGTAATGAGATTTTTAAGACCGCCTTTGACTATTGACAAGATTAATAGTACATGACATGCACAATGTGAAAATTATATCATTGAAAGAACCTTTCACAGACGAATTTAATGATGTGCTTTGTGTAAGTTGCATGTCATATATCATTGCTCTAATATTTCGTCAAAGTTAGCATCGAAAAACGCATTAGGCCCTATATAGATGTAAGGTGGGAGTAGCTTTGAATAGCATTTGTATAGTAAAACGGGGCAAGACTCTCTCTTTGTGTGGTGTGAATACTTTTATTTTTTCGTTTTCTTTTTGGTTGAGGGAAGTGCGGATTGATTTGGTACGTACAAGTACAATATTACTACACGTTAGGCTTGTCCCTAAAATTCAACCGTGTCTTGTTATATCCCGAAAATTCAGATATCGTGCTCCCAAACCTGGCGCCTTCACAACCCGCGCCTTGCTATCCCGAAATTACAACGCACGCGAAAACTCCCTCCAGCTGCCAAATCCCGACACGCGAAATTCCCCTTCTAACCCTGAGCCGAAAGGGCCGCTAGTTCAAATCGGTGGCGGGTACTTTTGTAACACACCCTACATTTTGGACAAGCGCGTTCCTATGTCATGCTTCACCCCCTCCCATCGCCCCCTTTTCGCCATTCGAAATCCCAGGCCGCCATAACCTCTCCGCTCCAGCCGCGAAACCCCACCCTCCTCCGTCCGCCACGTCAGTGATGTCTACTACACAACCTTCTTCTTGTAGACGTTGTTGGGCCTCCAAGTGCAGAGGTTTGTGGGACAGTAGCAAATTTCCCTCAAGTGGATGACCTAAGGTTTATCAATCTGTAGGAGGCGTAGGATGAATATGGTCTCTCTCAAGCAACCCTGCAACCAAATAACAAAGAGTCTCTTGTGTCCCCAACACACCCAATACAATGGTAAATTGTATAGGTGCACTAGTTCGGCGAAGAGATGGTGATACAAGTGGTATATGGGTAGTAGATAATAGTTTTTGTAATCTGAAATAATAAAAACAACAAGGTAACAAGTGATAAAAGTGAGCGTAAACGGTATTGCAATGCGTTGAAACAAGGCCTAGGGTTCATAATTTCACTAGTGTAAGTCCTCTCAACAATACTAACATAATTGGATCATAAAACTATCCCTCAACATGCAACAAAGAGTCACTCCAAAGTCACTAATAGCGGAGAACGAACGAAGAGATTATGGTAGGGAACGAAACCACCTCAAAGTTATTCTTTCCAATCAATCCGTTGGGCTATTCCTATAAGTGTCACAAATAGCCCTAGAGTTCGTACTAGAATAACACCTTAAGACACAAATCAACCAAAACCCTAATGTCACCTAGATACTCCAATGTCACCTCAAGTATCCGTGGGTATGATTATACGATATGCATCACACAATCTCAGATTCGTCTATTCAACCAACACAAAGGACGTCAAATAGTGCCCCAAAGTTTCTACTAGAGAATCACGACAAAAACGTGTGCCAACCCCTATGCATAGGTTCCCAATGTCACGAAACCCGCAAGTTGGTCACCAAAACATACATCAAGTGGCACGTGGTATCCCATTGTCACCACAGATATCCACGGCAAGACATGCATCAAGTGTTCTCAAGTCTTTAAAGACTCAATCCGATAAGATTACTTCAAAGGGGAAACTCGATTCATTACAAGAGAGAAGAGGGGGGAAGAAACATAGGATCCAACTATAATAGCAAAGCTCGTGATACATCAAGATTGTATCACCTCAAGAACACGAGAGAGATAGAGAGAGAGATCAAACACATAGCTACTGGTACATACCCTCATCCCCGAGGGAGAACTACTCCCTCCTCATCATGGAGAGCACCGAGATGATGAAGATGGCCACCGGGGAAGGATTGCCCCCTCCGGCAGGGTGCCGGAACGGGTCTAGATTGGTTTTCGGTGGCTACGGAGGCTTCTGGCGGCGGAACTCCTGATCTATTCTCTGTTCTGGAAGTTTTAGGTCACGTAGGTATATATGGGTGCAGGAGGTACGTCAGGGGAGCCACGAGGGCCCCACGAGGCAGGGGCGCGCCCCAGGGGGGTGGGCGCGCCCCTACCCTCGTGAGCTCCTCCTTCCTTCCTTGACGTGGGGTCCAAGTCCATCGGGTGGCTTTCGTTCCAAAAATAACTTCTCTAGTTGATTTCATTCCTTTTCGACTCCGTCTAATATTCCTTTTCTTCAAAACACTGAAATAGGCATAAAACAGCAAATCTGGGCTGGGCCTCCGGTTAATAGGTTAGTCCCGAAAGTAATATCAAAGTGGATAATAAAGCCCAATATTTCCCAAAAGAGTAGATAATATAGCATGGAGCAATCAAAAATTATAGATACGTTGGAGACGTATCAAGCATCCCCAAGCTTAATTCCTGCTCGTCCTCGAGTAGGTAAATGATAAAAATAAAGATATTTTTTTATGTGGAATGCTAGTTGGCATAATTACAATGCAATTCTTCTTAATTGTGGCATGAATATTCAGATCCATAAGATTCAAGACAAAAGTTTAATATTGACATAAAAACAATAATGCTTCAAGCATACTAACTAAGCAATCATGTCTTCTCACAATAACATGGCCAAAGAAAGTTATCCCTACAAAATCATATAGTCTGGCTATGCTCCATCTTCACCACACAAAATATTTAAATCATGCACAACACCGATGACAATACAAGCAATTGTTTCATACTTTTGATGTTCTCAAACTTTTTCAATCTTCACGCAATACATGAGCGTGAGCCATGGATATAGCACTATAGGTGGAATAGAATGGTGGTTGTGGAGAAGACAAAAAGGGAGAAGATAGTCTCACACCGACTAGGCGTAATAACGGGCTATGGAGATGCCCATCAATAGATATCAATGTGAGTGAGTAGGAATTGCCATGCAACGGATGCACTAGAGCTATAAGTATATGAAAGCTCAACAAAAGAAACTAATGGGTGTGCATCCAACTCGCTTGCTCACGAAGACCTAGGGCATTTTGAGGAAGCCCATCATTGGAATATACAAGCCAAGTTCTATAATGAAAGATTCCCACTAGTATATGAAAGTGACAACATAGGAGACTCTCTATCATGAAGATCATGGTGCTACTTTGAAGCAAAAGTGTGGTAAAAGGATAGTAGCATTGCCCCTTTTTATTTTATTTTTATTTGTTTTTTTTGTATATTTTTTTTGGGCCTTATTTTTTTCTTTGGCCTTTCTCTTTTTTTCTTTTTTTGGGACAATGCTCTATTGAATGATGATCATCACACTTCTATTTATTTACAACTCAATGATACAACTCGATACTAGAACAAAGTATGACTCTATATGAATGCCTCCGGCGGTGTACCGGGATATGCAATGAATCAAGAGTGACAAGTATGAAAGAATCATGAACAGTGGCTTTGCCACAAATACTATGTCAACTACATGATCATGCTAAGAAATATGACAATGATGAATGTGTCACGATGAACGGAATGGTGGAAAGTTGCATGGCAATATATCTCGGAATGGCTATGGAAATGCCATAATAGGTAGGTATGGTGGCTGTTTTGAGGAAGGTATATGGTGGGTTTATGGTACCGGCGAAAGTTGCGCGGTACTAGAGAGGCTAGCAAGGGTGGAAGGGTGAGAGTGCGTATAATCCATGGACTCAACATTAGTCATAAAGAACTCACATACTTATTGCAAAAATCTATTAGTCATCGAAACAAAGTACTACGTGCATGCTCCTAGGGGGATAGATTGGTAGGAAAATACCATCGCTCGTCCCCGACCGCCACTCATAAGGAAGACAATCAATAAACACCTCATGCTCCGACTTCGTTACATAACGGTTCACCATACGTGCATGCTACGGGAATCACAAACTTCAACACAAGTATCTCTCAAATTCACAACTATTCAACTAGCATGACTCTAATATCACCATCTCCATATCTCAAAACAATCATCAAGCATCAAACTTCTCATAGTATTCAACACACTAATAAGAGAATTTTATTATTCTTGAATACCTAACATATTAGGATTTTAAGCAAATTACCATGCTATTAAGACTCTCAAAATAATCTAAGTGAAGCATGAGAGTTCATCTATTTCTTCAAAATAAAACTACGACCATGCTCTAAAAGATATAAGTGAAGCACTAGAGCAAATGACAAACTACTCCGAAAGATATAAGTGAAGATCAATGAGTAGTTGAATAATTATGCAACCATGTGAAGATTCTCTAACATTTAATAATTCCAGATCTTGGAATTCTATTCAAACAGCAAGCAAAGCAAAATAAAATGACATTCTAAGAATGGCAAACATCATGTGAAGAAGCAAAAACTTAGGATCAACCGATACTAACCGATAGTTGTTGAAGAAGAAAGGTGGGATGCCAACCGGGGCATCCCCAAGCTTAGATGCTTGAGACTTCTTTAAATATTATCTTGGGGTGCCTTGGGCATCCCCAATCTTGAGCTTTTGTGTCTCCTTAATTCCTCTCATATCACGGTCTCCCTAAATCTCAAAAGCTTCATCCACACAAAACTCAACAAGGACACGTGAGATAAGTTAGTATAAACCATTGCCAAAACCTTATCATACTCTACTGTAGAAAATAACTAAAATTATTATTAAACATTGCATACTAAATGCCTCTGCATATTTAATAGTCCTATCCTCAAATAGAATCATTAAAGAAGCAATCATATGCAAACAATGCAAACATAACAGCAATCTGCCTAAACAGGATAGTCTGTAAAGAATACTGCAACATCCATAATTCCCTAACTCCAAAAATTATGAAAGAAAATTCCCACTGTAGTAAATTTATCAGATCTTAATATGCAAAAGGTTTCAACATTTTATCACATTCTGACTTTTCTAGGGAATTATTGCAACAGCGGTAAACTTTCTGTTTTCAAACAGCAACATGTAGACTTCTAAAATAGGCATAGTAAAGGCTATCAATGCCACTTTTATTGAAATAAAAGATGCAAAACATTATTATAAATAACAGAAAGCAAATACTAACAAAATAAATTGACGCTCCAAGCAAAACACATATCATGTGGCGAATAAAAATATAGCTCCATGTAAATTACCGATGGAAGTGGACGAAAGAGGGGATGCCTTCCGGGGCATCCCCAAGCTTAGGCTCTTGGTTGTCCTTGAATATTACCTTGGGGTGTCTTGGGCATCCCCAAGCTTAGGCTCTTTCCACTCCTTATTCCATAGTCCATTGAATCCTTACCCAAAACTTGAAAACTTCACAACACAAAACTTAACAGAAAACTCGTAAGCTCTGTTAGTATAAGAAAATAAATCACCACTTCAAGGTACTGTAATTAACTCATTATTTATTTATATTGGTGTTAAACCTACTGTATTCCAACTTATCTATGGTTTATAAACTATTTTACTAGCCATAGATTCATCAAAATAAGTAAACAACACATGAAAAACAGAATCTGTCAAAACAGAACAGTCTGTAGTAATCTGGATCAAAAGTATAATTCTCGAACTCATAAAATTATAAAATAAATTTCTGGACCTGAGGAATTTGTCTATTAAACATCTGCAAAAAGAATTAACTAAATAGAACTCTCCAATAAAAAATGGCAGCAATTCTCGTGAGTGCTAAAGTTTCTGTTTTTGACAGCATGATCAACAAGACTTTCCCCAAGTCTTCCCAACGGTTCTACTTAGCACAAACACTAACTAAAAGCATAAAACCACATCTAAACAGAGGCTAGATGAATTATTTATTACTAAACAGGAAAAAATCAAGGAACAAAAATAAAGTTGGGTTGCCTTCCGACAAGCGCTATCGTTTAATGCCCCTAACTAGGCATGATGATTTCAATGATGCTCACATATAAGATAAGAATTGAAACATAAAGAGAGCATCATGAAGAATATGACTAACACATTTAAGTCTAACATACTTCCTATGCATAGGGATTTTGTGAGCAAACAACTTATGGGAACAATAATCAACTAGCATAGGTGGGTAAAACAAGCATAACTTCAAAACTTTAAGCACATACAGAGGAAACTTGATATTATTGCAATTCCTACAAGCATATATTCCTCCCTAATAATAATTTTCAGTAGCATCATGAATGAATTCAACAATATAACCAGAACCTAAAGCATTCTTTTCATGATCTACAAGCATAGAAAATTTACTACTCTCCACATAAGCAAAATTCTTCTTATTTGGAATAGTGGGAGTACCATAGGAAACTTGAATACTATAAATTGTTTCCATATTAAAAGAGTAATGTTCATAAAAGGGGTAATCATAACCATGACAAGTATTATAAATATAATCACTACTTTTTATAGCATAAGTATCATCACAATAATCATCATAAGTAGGGGGGGCATGCTATCATCATTATAAACTTGCATATCAAAACTTGGGAGACTAAAAATATCATCTTCATTAATCATAGCTTCCCCAAGCTTGGGACAAACATTAATTGCAGAAAATATATTCTAAAATATGTCATCCTCATCAAACATAGCTTCCCCAAGCTTGGGCCTTTTCATATCATAAGCATAATCACTATCATCATTAATAGTATAGATAGCACCGATAGTATAGCAATTATTATATTCTTCCAAGCAACTGCCAAAAAGATTTTCAAGATCATAAGAAGTATCATTATCTTCCACAATTATATTTTCATGAGGCACAATAGTAATAGGAGCAGCATTATTTGGGAGAGATATATTTTTACCTCTCTTCCTTTTTCTTTTCTTCTTCTTCACCACATCATGCGTGGGTTCAATCCTCTTTTTGGAGTTCCTTATTAATGAGATTGGTTGAATAGAGGGCTCCTCTTCGTTACCTGATTCATCATAAGAAATAATAGGAGAATATTGGGAGGTCTCTTCCCTTTCGTTAGCATTCTCTTCATCTTCTACTTGTTTTCTTTTCTTTATGTAATTGGCAATATAAGGATTTTCAATGCAATTCACCGCACAATACATATAAATCTTCTCTAGATCAAAACCAAGAAGTTTATCGAGATTAAATTTTGGAATACCCTCGGTTATATGTTTCATTTCTTCATAACCCAAGAGTAAACTAAGTTCATTATGATGTGCAAGGGAAATCAAGTCATCACAATTTTTGGACACGATACGGTCATGAAACAATTTGCATTTGATATTTAAATGACCATGTTCATTGCAAAGTTCGCAAGTATGGGTAAGATATCTTAAATTTTCAGCACATTCATCTAGCTCTTCTTGCAACAATTTGGTTTCTAAGTACTTATGCCTCTTGCAATATCTATCTTCCCTATTTGGTGTGTACTTGCAAACCCAGTCTACTCCACAAAAATTGACATGTTTATAGGAGGTATTTTCGTCATAACTAGTGCAATCATCATTAGCATCATGGATATTCAAAGAATTCGTACTAACAACATTGCAATCATGCTCATCATTCAAATATTTAGTGCCAAACATTTTATAGATTTCTTCTTCTACCACTTGAGCACAATTATCCTTTCCATCATACTCACGAAAGATATTAAAAAGGTGAAGCGTATGAGACAAACTCAATTCCATTTTTTATAGTTTTCTTTTATAAACTAAACTAGTGATAAAATAAGAAACTAAAAGACTCGATTGCAAGATCTAAAGATATACCTTCAAGCGCTAACCTCCCCGGCAACGGCGCCAGAAAAGATCTTGATGTCTACTACACAACCTTCTTCTTGTAGACGTTGTTGGGCCTCCAAGTGCAGAGGTTTGTAGGACAGTAGCAAATTTCCCTCAAGTGGATGACATCAGGTTTATCAATCCGTAGGAGGCGTAGGATGAAGATGGTCTCTCTCAAGCAACCCTGCAACCAAATAACAAAGAGTCTCTTGTGTCCCCAACACACCCAATACAATGGTAAATTGTATAGGTGCACTGGTTCGGCGAAGAGATGGTGATACAAGTGGTATATGGATAGTACATAATAGTTTTTGTAATCTGAAATAATAAAAACAGCAAGGTAACAAGTGATAAAAGTGAGCGTAAACGGTATTGCAATGCGTTGAAACAAGGCCTAGGGTTCATACTTTCACTAGTGTAAGTACTCTCAACAATACTAACATAATTGGATCATGAAACTATCCCTCAACATGCAACAAAGAGTCACTCCAAAGTCACTAATAGCAGAGAATGAACGAAGAGATTATGGTAGGGTACGAAACCACCTCAAAGTTATTCTTTCCAATCACTCCGTTAGGCTATTCCTATAAGTGTCACAAACAGCCCTAGAGTTCGTACTAGAATAACACCTTAAGACACAAATCAACCAAAATCCTAATGTCACCTAGATACTCCAATGTCACCTCAAGTATCCGTGGGTATGATTATACGATATGCATCACACAATCTCAGATTCATCTATTCAACCAACACAAAGGACCTCAAAGAGTGCCCCAAATTTTCTACCGGAGAATCACGACGAAAACGTGTGCCAACCCCTATGCATAGGTTCCCAATGTCACGAAACCCGCAAGTTGGTCACCAAAACATACATCAAGTGGCACGTGGTATACCATTGTCACCACAGATATCCACGGCAAGACATACATCAAGTGTTCTCAAGTCTTTAAAGACTCAATCCGATAAGATTACTTCAAAGGGGAAACTCGATTCATTACAAGAGAGAAGAGGGGGGGAGAAACATAGGATCCAACTATAATAGCAAAGCTCGCGATACATCAAGATCGTATCACCTCAAGAACACGAGAGAGAGAGAGATCAAGCACATAGCTACTGGTACATACCCTCAGCCCCGAGGGAGAACTACTCCCTCCTCATCATGGAGAGCACCGGGATGATGAAGATGGCCACCGGGGAAGGATTGCCCCCTCCAGCAGGGTGCCGGAACGGGTCTAGATTGGTTTTCAGTGGCTACGGAGGCTTCTGGCGGCGGAACTCCCGATCTATTCTCTATTCTGGAAGTTTTAGGTCACGTAGGTATATATGGGTGCAGGAGGTACGTCAGGGGAGCCACAAGGGCCCCACGAGGCAGGGGGCGCGCCCCTACCGTCGTGAGCTCCTCCTTCCTTCCTTGACGTGGGGTCCAAGTCCATCGGGTGGCTTTCGTTCCAAAAATAACTTCTCTAGTTGATTTCGTTCCGTTTCGACTCCGTCTAATATTCCTTTTCTTCAAAACACTGAAATAGGCATAAAACAGCAAATCTGGGCTGGGCCTCCGGTTAATAGGTTAGTCCCGAAAGTAATATAAAAGTGGATAATAAAGCCCAATATTGCCCAAAACAGTAGATAATATAGCATGGAGCAATCAAAAATTATAGATACGCTGGAGACGTATCAGTCACCGCTGCCCAGTCGGAGCCTCTTCCCCGACGACGTCGTCCACCGCAATAGCTCGACGTACCTCATCCTCCTTCCCGGATGAGGATCTGTCCTCCATCTCGCCGTCCCGCCGGTTCAGCCGCCCCGTCCTCCACCTCCAAGGAGCAGCTCCGACGATCGCCTCGTCTATCGCGGCTGCTCCATCCCCACAGCGCCGCCTTAACCTACTCCACCGGAACCGCAGAATCCTCACCGACTCCTCGGACAAAGCCGAGGCCTACTCGGCGCCACCAAAGAGGGTGTACACTCATCGCATCACACCTTCTCCTTAACTCGACCTCCCGGCGCCGACGGTGCTCCATCCCGCACCCCCATGGAGCGGCTACCTTGAAGCCGGCGCCGCGGGTGACATCTCCACGGCTGCTCTCCCCCAGTGCAAGGCCCCTTCGGCGGCGGTGGCCATACCAGCCAGATCTGCTGCTGCTCCGGCTCTCGCCAAATCGCTCGCTTGCCCGGCTGCTGCTCCTACTCTCCCCCTCGCTCATGATGCTGCTCTGCTCCGATTAAGCCACACTTCAGTCGACTGAATCGACTTTTGGGTTAGTCGATTTTCAGGGGTTGGGGGGGCTCGCCAGAGTTAAGGAAGAACCACCCGTAGTGGGGACGGGGGCTCGCCGGAGAGGTACCCCACTATCTATCTTAGGGTTTAGGGTGGGGGCGGGGGGCCTAGAGGGCTGGCCGGGGCGGCGGTGGCGAGTTGTTTCGGGGCGGCGAGGCGGCGCTGGGGCCGGCGGTTCGGCCGGTGGTGGCTGGCGGCTCAGGGGGGTGCAGTTTGAAGATGAACTGCAGGCCCTCCCTAAACTACATGTCAAGTGCCTCTCTGCTACCATTGCGTTCAGTTTCGACAGTAGCATTCAAATTCCACAGTAAATTTCAGTGTCGACAGTTAAGTTCAGAGTCAACAGTTTTTACCTCATCTGTTGTAGTCAGGTGGTTTTTGGTGATGTTCATTTTACATCCATTTTACATCATCTATTGGAGATGCTATTAGAATCCCACTTGAGATTGACGAAGTTTGTCTTGTGTTGCTTCAGCCTTGACGTCTTACGGCTCACCGGAGTTGCTCCAAGGACAGAACGATCCATCACAACAGAGCAGTGCCCTGGACGCCGTCTACAGATTCCTCAGATCTTCCTCCACACCTCCAACAGCCACCTCTGCCTCAACTGCTTCAGCGACCAACCCAATGATGCTGAGGTCAACACGGCTACGGCAAAGAGGTTGTACACTTGTTGCATCACTTATTACTATACATTCACGTCGATCCATTAGGGCTATTTTGGTTCAACGGAAAAACATCGATCCACTGGTTGTTACCATCACTCTAAATTTCTGCATGCTCTCCTTACATAATCTCACCATATGTTTTCGTATGCATGTCCGATATTGTACACAGTCATGCTGAACATGTAGAGAAAAAGAGAAGAGTTTTGCGCGGCAATACAATGTCATGCAAACATCGCTCCATGGTGGGTTCAATGGCAAACCCTCCCCACCCCTCTCCAGATTGTAATCCAGAGGAAGATATTTGTTCTGAGGCGGATTCGGACGCCGCTAACCACTCCTATTTACCCCCCAAGGTGTTTGCTCTACCTTGGCATGATGATGTTAGTCATATCATGCATATGTTGCCTTGCAGTGCCTAATTTTAACATCATATATGTCATCTGCTTAGTTTAGAAATGTTCTGTAATGCCACCTGTTTAGTTTCTATATCATATATGGGAATTATGCAGTCTCATGTCTTTTAGCCAGCCATAATATATGTGAAATGTGCAATGACATCCTGTTTAACCAGGCATCATAAATTTTAATGATATATTGCCCATCCTTTTCTTCACTACATTTCCAATTGTTGACAATGTTTGTACATTAAACTACTCTTGCTGTGAATCGGCCATTTGGGTGGGAGATGGAAAAATCTGGAGTGAAACAAGGCCTTCAGAGCAGACAGTGCTACTTGTCGAAGCAGATCTCTTGTTGGGTCCCGATAGCTCCTCAGAGATGGATTCAAAGACAGATGACCAGTCCTATTCCCCCACTGAGGTGTATGCTCTAACTTGGCACGGTTATACTGCTCATATCATGCATACGGTGTCTTGCATTGCATAGTTTAGACATCATATACACAATATTCAACACCATGTTCTTAGTTCAGACATCATATCGAATGCCCTCTGTTTAGCATATAAATCACATATGTGAATTAAATGATGCGATCCTGATTACTTAGATAACATGTAGGTGAATTATGTCATGCGATCCTGTTTAGTTATTCATCATATCTTTGAATTATGTTATGCTATGCTATCCAGTTTAGATAGACATCATATATGTGAAATTATGTCATGCTATCCGTTTTAGTTAAACAATATACATGTCAACTATTTCATGCCCTCTTTTTTCCACACTATCTATTGCATCTGTCTCTCATACAATGTCTGTACATTCAACTATGTTTCCTGTTTATCAGCCATTTGAATTGGAGCGGGTGATGCCAGTATCTAGCGGACTAAAAACACGGTCTTCAAATAAAACAGTGTTACCTCTTGGTGGAGATAGCACCCCGGTTGTACATGCACAAGAACCAGCCCTACCACACATAACCCAAACTCTCGCAGATTGTACCCCTACTACGATGGACAGAGAACCAGCTTCACCCAATCTAACCCAAACCCCATCCGATAGTAACCCAGTTCCTATTGACACAGCACCATCTCCACCATCGAGCTCCCAAACAAGAGCAGTTAGTAAGGCAGCTCCAGTGCCCAAAGGGCCAGTACTATCACGGCGAACCCCAACTCCACCAGTTAGTACGCCTATTCCTGTGGAGGAAGCACAACCAGCTAGTCGTAGTTTAGCATCTATCGCATTTGATGTTGTTAAATCGTATGTGCGTATCTTCCCATCTTGGAAATATTATACTGAAGATGAAGGAAAATGACAGTTGCAGGTGTTTGTCCAGGAGTTATGTGTAAGTAATGTTATTCATGGCAATTACTTTGCTTCGTCCCATACATCCTACTTCCATGATGGTTATAATACAGCAAATTTTCCCATTTTTCTCTATAGAGAAGGACCGGTTTGGAAACTCAGGATGAGGTAACCTGTGCTAATACCTCTGCTATCTTCAAGAATGCTTGGTGGCAGTATTGGAATTACCTGAAGAAAACGTACTTCACCGGCAAAGAAACTCATCAAATTCCCTTACGTTCTCCTGAGACACATTTACTGGATGATGACTGGGAACGCCTTGTTCTGTACTGGTCCCGAACCAAGAATGTGGTAAGGTCTATGAGCTCATTTTCTATTTTTAAGTATTATATTCTTGCGTCTTACTGTACTCTGTTCATGTAGAACAAGTGCCTAAACCTGAAGAACAACTGTTCTAATTTAAGATTCCATTGCTACCATAGGACATAGATATATGTTTGTTTGATGCTTTTATTATGTACTAGTACTTGGCAATAGAAGACTTGGTAGTTTAATCCTGTCCACCTTACTAATGAACTGGTTCACCGAAATGAGTTGCATATACTAGTACATGCTAAACTTGGTATGTGTCTGCTTGTTTCTTCTTTTAGAATGCTGACAGAATATTGGGGAAGAGTGCCTTATTAAGCAACGGTAAAGGAAGTAATGCAGATAAGGTTTAGGATAATGACACATCCTATCTTGGTTTAGTGTTGGAGTTACTGGCCACTACTGCTTGCACAAGCTATTCAAACTCACTGTCTGAATCAGTTCGGTTTCTTGAGTCTCAACTATAAGCTGAAAGACATCGTTCAGCTGTGCTGCGACAAGAAGCAGAAGGACTGCGGAAGTCCCTGGAGCATTCAGATGCATACTTTCTGGTGCAACAGCAAGCGTTGGAGGATTTTAGCGCCAAACAGGACAAAGCTAATCAGCTTGCTAAGCTTATTGCCAGCATGGTGGATACCCAGGATAACGTTTCTTGAGCTCTTTTGAAGTTGTTTCAGTTATGCTCTTGTTTTGCTGCCACGTTTATTTGCACTGGTGGCCAATTTTGACGGCCAGTGTATATGATATACTGCTTTGTTCCCTATATTTGCACTGGTGGCGAACTTTGATGCCCAGTGGATGTAATATGTGTAATAGCCGTGATAGCCTAGCGTTAGTTGCTTGCTTATTTATTTCCTTGTTGTCTTGTTTATTTGTTTGCTTGTAGTCATTGCAGTTCTTTTTCCGCGGTTAATTAGTGGCTGCAATAACCTATTTTTTTAAACTAGGCCACAATAACCATGGGCTAATATTTACTGTAGTGACACTGGGCCTCCTACGGGCCGTAGAAACAGTGGGCCTTATATGGGCCGTAGAAACAGTAGGCCTTCTACGGGCCGTAGAAACAATGGGCCTTCTACGGGCCATAGAAACAATGGGCCTTCTACGGGCCGTATGATCGATTGGCCAAACATGGGCCAATAACAGGCCGCATTATGGCCGTAAATGGGCTAGAGTTGGAATCGTCCGTTCATGGGCCGACCGTAACGGGCCATCGTTAATAGGCCGCATTTGATGACGCTATGAAAATGGCCCAACGTATTAACGGACCACAAACGGGCCGACTGTAACCACGGGCTGAATTTGGCCCACTAGCAGAAAAATGAAAGTAACGGGTCGTAAGTAAACGAATCCTGCAAATGAGCCCAAGAATAAATGGGCTCTGAGAAGGTCGAAAGATAACATGGGCTGGAAACGGCCCAACGGAATAATGGGCCGTTAATGGGTATAAAGTGATACACTGTTCATTACGGGCCAGTTTCACCATGGGCCGTTAATAGGCCAAGAGTTACATAGGGCCTCATATGGGCCGAAAGACGTCATGGGCCATACATGGGCCAGAAGTGAAAACGGGCTGGAATCATATTGGATGGCCCAGATGACGCTACTGGGCCTAATTCGGATAGGGCGTAACGGGCCTTGGGTTAGCGGGCTGTAAATGGGCTATATGCGAACAGGCCGTTAACAGGCTTTCCATGGGCCGGCCCGCCACCTTTTGACCAAGTCAAACGGGCCGGCCTTTTCACAGGAATGGGCTTCTGTTGGGCTGTGCCACGTGTCGACATATCATAGGTGCCTTCTGTCCAATGAGTGGATGACATCTGTCCCAACGATGAGCCGACACGTGTTTCCTCCAGCTAATGATGATTTTACACGTGGAAAATCCCCATTGGTTGGGGCTGTTAACGGGTTATCGGATCCAAAACCCGACCCGATAGCTTAACAGCGTTCCGTTACGGTGGATGCCATGTGTCGGTCACCCTTGACGAAAGCACTTCTGTGACGCGCGATTTATCATCATGGAAGTGGACACTTCCGTGATGATAATTTTGGTAATGTCATGGAACACTTCTACGACAACACAGGTATGACTATCTTGATTCTGTCATAAATTTGTCATGGATGTACATGCATGACAAAAAACGCGACCTACTGTGACAAACACGTATCATCACGGAAGTGTATTTTTTTTGTAGTGATACCCTCGAAATCACTTCTATCTTTGCTTGCTAGTTGCTCACTCTATTGCTGTGCATATGCTACAATACCTACCACATGCTTATCATGCCTCCCATATTGCCATGTCAAACCTCTAACCCACCTTGTCCTAGAAAACCATTGGTTGGCTATGTTACCGCTTTGCTCAGCCCCTCTTATAGCATTGTTAGTTGCAGGTGAAGTTTGGAGTTTGTTCCTTGTTGGAACATGTTTATTTGTTGGGATATCATTATTATATCTTGTTTACCTTAATGCATCTATACACTTGGTAAAGGGTGGAAGGCTCGGCCTTATGCCTGGTGTTTTGTTCCACTCTTGCCGCCCTAGTTTCCGTCATACTGGTGTTATGTTCCTTGATTTTGCGTTCCTTACACGGTTGGGTTATAATGGGAACCCCTTGACAGTTCGCCTTGAATAAAACTCCTCCAGCAAGGCCCAACCTTGGTTTTACCATTTGCCACCTAGCCTCTTTTCCCTTGGGTTCTGCGGACTCAAGGGTCATCTTTATTTTAACCCCCCCGGGCCAGTGCTCCTCTGAGTGTTGGTCCGAACCGAGTAGACTGCGGGGCCACCTCGGGGCAACTTGAGGGTTGGTTTTACTCGTAGGATGTCTCATCCGAGTGTGCCCTGAGAACGAGATATGTGCATCTCCTATCAGGATTTGTCGGCACATTCGGGCGGTTTTGCTGGTTTAGTTTTACCATTGTCGAGATGTCTTGTAACCGGGATTCTGAGTCTGATCAGGTTGTCTTGGGAGAAGGAATATCCTTCGTTGACCGTGAGAGCTTGTGATGGGCTAAGTTGGGACACCCCTGCAGGGATTTGATCTTTCGAAAGCCGTGCCCGCGGTTATGGGCAGATGGGAATTTGTTAATGTCCGGTTGTAGAAAACCTGAAACTTAACTTAACTAAAATGAATCAACAGTGTGTGTAGCCGTGATGGTCTCTTTTCGGCGGAGTCCGCGAAGAGAACACGGTCTTGTGTTATGCTTGAACATAGGCTGTTCCAGGATCACTTCTTGATCATAGATTCTCGACCGTGCTTTGCCTCCTCTTCTCGCTCTCATTTGCGTATGTTAGCCACCATATATGCTAGTGCTTGCTGCAGCTCCACCTCATACTTTTTCCCTGCCTATAAGCTTAAATAGTCTTGATTGCGAGGGAGTGAGATTGCTGAGTCCCCATGACTCACAGATTACTTCAAAACCAGATGCAGGGACCGATGATACCGTTCTAGGAGATGTGACTGAGCTCAAGTGGGAGTTCGATGAGGACTCAGGACGATACTATGTTTCCTTTCCAGATGATCAGTAGTGGAGCCCAGTTGGGGCGATCGGGGATATTATGCATTTGGGGTTGTCTTTATTTTGGTTCCGTAGTTGGACCTTGATTGTATCTGGATGATTGTAATGATATATTTATGTATTGTGTGACGTGGCGATTGTAAGCCAACTATGTACCTCTTTTCTTATTCAGTACATGGGATGTGTAAAGATTACCCCTCTTGCGACATTGCCTACAATGCGGTTATGCCTCTAAGTCGTGCTCCGACACATGGGAGATATAGCCGCATCGTGGGTGTTACAGGTACATAGGTATATATAGGAGGAAGAAGTACGTCGGTGGAGCAACAGGGGGCCCACGAGGGTGGAGGGCACGCCTGGGGGAGTAGGCACGCCCCCTACCTCGTGGCCTCCCTGTTGGTTGCTTGACGTAGGGTCCAAGTCTCCTAGATCATGTTCGGCGAGGAAATCCCGTTCCCGAAGGTTTCATTCCGTTTGGACTCCATTTGATATTCTTTTCTTGCGAAACCCTAAAATAGGCAAAAAAAAACAGCAATTCTGGGCTGGGCCTCCGGTTAATAGGTTAGTTCCAAAAATAATATAAAAGTGGATAATAAAGCCCAATAATGTCCAAAACAGAAGATAACATAACATGGAGCAATCAAAAATTATAGATACGTTGGAGACGTATCAAGCATCCCCAAGCTTAATTCCTGCTCGTCCTCGAGTTGGTAAATGATAAGAATAGAATTTTTGATGTGGAATGCTACTAGGCATAATTTCAATGTAATTCTTCTTAACTGTGGCATGAATATTCATACCCGAAAGATTCAAGATAAAAGTTTAATATTGACATAGAAATAATAATACTTCAAGCATACTAACTAAGAAATTATGTCTTCTCAAAATAACATGGCCAAAGAAAGTTCATCCCTACAAAATCATATAGTTTAGTCATGCTTCATTTTCGTCACACAAGAATGCTCTCATCATGCACAACCCTGATGACAAGCCAAGCAATTGTTTCATACTTTAGTAATCTCAAACTTTATAAACCTTCACGCAATACATGAGCGTGAGCCATGGATATAGCACTATGGGTGGAATAGAGTATAATGATGGGGGTTATGTGGAGAAGACAAAAAAGGAGAAAGTCTCACATCAACGAGGCTAATCAATGAGCTATGGAGATGTCCATCGATTGATGTTAATGCAAGGAGTAGGGATTGCCATGCAACGGATGCACTAGAGCTATAAATGTATGAAAGCTCAACAAAAGAAACTAGTGGGTGTGCATCCAACTTGCTTGCTCACGAATACCTAGGGCACTTGAGGAGGCCCATTGTTGGAATATACAAGCCAAGTTCTATAATGAAAATTCCCACTAGTATATGAAGGTGACAAAACAAGAGACTCTCTATCATGAAGACCATGGTGCTACTTTGAAGCACAAGTGTGGAAAGAAGATAGTAGCATTGTCCCTTTTTATTTCTCTTTTTTGGGGGCCTTCTTTTTTTTATTGGGACAATGCTCTATTGAATGATGATCATCACACTTCTATTTATTTAACTCAATGATTACAACTCGATACTAGAACAAGGTATGACTCTATATGAATGCCTCCGGCAGTGTACCGGGATATGCAAATTAACCAAGAGGGACATGTATGAAAGAATTATGAATGGTGGCTTTGCCACAAATACGATGCCAACTACATGATCATGCAAAGCAATATGACAATGATGAACGTGTCATGATAAACGGGATGGTGGAAACTTGCATGGCAATATATCTCAGAATGGTTGTGGAAATGCCATAATAGGTAGGTATGGTGGCTGTTTTGAGGAAGATATAAGGAGGTTTATGTGTGAAAGAGTGTATCATATCACGGGTTTGGATGCACCGGCGAAGTTTGCACCAACTCTCAATGTGAGAAAGGGCAATGCACGGTACCGAAGAGGCTAGCAATGATGGAAAGGTGAGAGTGCGTATAATCCATGGACTCAACATTAGTCATAAAGAACTCACATAATTATTACAAAAATCTACAAGTCATCCAAAACCAAGCACTACGCGCATGCTCCTAGGGGGATAGATTGGTAGGAAAAGACCATCGCTCGTCCCCGACCGCCACTCATAAGGAGGACAATCAAAGAACACCTCATGTTTCAAATTTGTTACATAACGTTTACCATACGTGCATGCTACGGGACTTGCAAACTTCAACACAAGTATTTCTCAAATTCACAACTACTCAACTAGCACAACTTTAATATCACTACCTCCATATCTCAAAACAATCATCAAGCATCAAACTTCTCTTAACACTCATAAGAAAGTTTTTACTAATCTTGAATACCTAGCATATTAGGATTATTTAAGCAAATTACCATGCTATTTAAGACTCTCAAAATAATCTAAGTGAAGAATGAGAGATCAATAGTTTCTATAAAACAAATCCAACACCGTGCTCTAAAAGATATAAGTGAAGTACTAGAGCAAAACTATATAACTCAAAAGATATAAGTGAAGCACATAGAGTATTTTAATAATTTCAGAATCATGTGTGTCTATCTCAAAAGGTGTGTACAGCAAGGATTATTGTGGTAAAATAAAAAGCAAAGACTCAAATCATACAAGACGCTCCAAGCAAAACACATATCATGTGGTGAATAAAAATATAGCTCCAAGTAAAGTTACCGATGGAAGTAGACGAAAGAGGGGATGCCTTCCGGGGCATCCCCAAGCTTTGGCTTTTTGGTGTCCTTAGATTATCTTGGGGGTGCCTTGGGAATCCCCAAGCTTAGGCTCTTGCCACTCCTTGATCCATAATCCATCAAACCCTTACCCAAAACTTGAAAACTTCACAACACAAAACTTAAAGTAGAAAATCTCGTGAGCTCCGTTAGCGAAAGAAAACAAAAGACCACTTCAAGGTACTGTAATGAACTAATTCTTTATTTATATTGGTGTTAAACCTACTGTATTCCAACTTCTCTATGGTTTATAAACTATTTTACTAGCCATAGATTCATCAAAATAAGCAAACAACACACGAAAAACAGAATCTGTCGAAAACAGAACAGTCTGTAGTAATCTGTAGCTAGCGCAAGATCTGGAGCCCCAAAAATTCTAAAATAAATTGATGGACGTGAGGAATTTATCTATTAATAATCTTCAAAAAGAATTAACTAACTAGCACTTTCCAAATAAAAATGGCAGCAGTTCTCGTGAGCGCTAAAGTTTCTGTTTTTACAGCAAGATTAACAAGACTTTCCCCAAGTCTTCCCAACGGTTCTACTTGGCACAAACACTAATTAAACACAAAAAACACAACCAAAACGGAGGGTAGATAAATTAATTATTACTAAACAGGAGCAAAAATTAAGGAATAAAAATAAAATTGGGTTGCCTCCCAACAAGCGCTATCATTTAACGACCCTAGCTAGGCATAAAAAGCAAGGATAGATCTAGGTATTGCCATCTTTGGTAGGCAATCCATAAGTGGATCTCATAATAGATTCATAAGGTAATTTAATTTTCTTTCTAGGAAAGTGTTCCATGCCTTTCCTTAACGGAAATTGGAATCTAATATTTCCTTCGTTCATATCAATAATTGCACCAATCTTTCTAAGGAAAGGTCTCCCAAGAATAATAGGACATGAAGGATTGCAATCTATGTCAAAAACGATAAAATCTACGGGCACATAGTTCCTATTTGCAACAATAATAACATTATTAATTCTTCCCATAGGTTTCTTAATAGTGGAATCCGCAAGGTGCAAGTTTAGAGAGCAATCATCAAAATCACGGAAACCTAGCAAATCACATAAAGTCTTTGGAATCGTGGAAACACTAACACCCAAATCACACAAGACATAGCATTCATGATCTTTAATTTTAATTTTAATAGTTGGTTCCCACTCATCATAAAGTTTTCTAGGGATAGAAACTTCCAACTCAAGCTTTTCTTCATAAGATTGCATCAAAGCATCAACGATATGTTTAGTAAAAGCTTTATTTTGGCTATAAGCATGAGGAGAATTTAGCACGGATTGCAACAAGGAAATACAATCTATCAAAGAGCAATTATCATAATTAAATTCCTTGAAATCCAAAATAGTGGGTTCATTAACATTTAAAGTTTTGACTTCTTCAATCCCACTTTTAACAATTTTAGCATCAAGATCTAAAGACTCTGAATTCTTGGAACACCATCTAGGTAAAGGTGGATCATATTCAGTCCCATCATTATCAAGATTCATATTGCAAAACAAAGATTTAATAGGGGACACATCAATAACTTTTAGATCTTCATCTTTATTTTCAAAGTTTTCCAGCTTAGCAGCCATCTTATTAACCAAGGTAACCTGCTTATCCGAAATTTTAGCTATTGATGCGGCATACCCTACCGCAAACATGCACGATACACAAGTCATGGTGAATACACCGGTCAATGACAAGGGGTTGCAAGCGACTGCGGCGGTCATCGACAAAGGGGTGCAAACAGAGGACATAATGGATGAGACAACTACGGTGCAGGTCGAGGAGGCGGATGCCAGAAAGTTAGTTAACCAATACAAGGACCATAACATTACAGAAGAGATGACACATCTTAGCAAAGGAAAAGATGGGCACTTGCGTATATTATGTGGTCCAGACTTTCTGCCCATAATACACAAAGGAGTTAATGTTAATCATGAGAGAGTTGCTAGATTAGATGGGTCCATACAAGTGCATGCACGCACAAAGCCAGAAAGGAATTGTTTGTTCACTAACCGATTTGGAAAACAATACCGTGCATGCGTTTGGAGAAATAACAGGACGTGGAGAACATGGAGAATTAAAAGGAAAGAGACTACAACATGCGCCAGATTTGTTAGCTGTGTTTCACGGGATATACAAACCACCGATCTGCATGTCCTAGAAAATAGGAAGGGAAGGAGTCTGCGTGTACATGCAGATATCAATCGGCCAGCTGTGTACGTTTGGAAAAAGAAAAGAAAAATAGAAGATCATAACAATTACAGCAAGGAAATCGGCTGCGCCACAAGTCAAGCAAGGGTAGGTAAATCATGCACGTAATACGGCCTGCGTGCCTTGTTTAGGCCGAACTCATCAGAGTCGGTTTGTATCTAGCTATATATAGTTTTGGACGTCCAGACTTTATAGTTTTTAGGTTAGTTTCTTTAGAGTTTGGGCAGACTATGAAGCGACCCTCTGGGCATTCATCTTGTTTATTATTGTGAGATTTTCTATCAAGAAAATTACACTTTGGCGAGAGGATTCTCTTGATCGAGAGTTTGCTAGCTTTTGGCTTGAGGTTCGTCGGCGACGACGGATTGCGTGCTGGTGACGTCTACGCCGACGAGAGGTGCCTTGTTTGCCGAGGTATTGCTAGTCAGTTGTTGTTACCATAGTTTCAGGTTGCGTGTATCTCGCGTAATTGGAAACTTTTATCAGTGAAATTTAGTCACGGTTGTTGCATCGTGAAAGATCGGGCAAAATTAGCGGTGCGTCCGAGGTCATGCCTTCATCAGCTATTAACTTCTCAAGACAAGCAATTTAGGATCTCAAACCATCAAATTCTTTAGACATATCATCGAGCTCTTTATTCATATAACTCATAAAGCTTTTTTGTTCCTTAAGCTTGTTTCTAAAGAAATTATTATGCTCAAATTGTAAGACCATAAATCTCCTAACGTTGCTTTCGATTTCTTCTAACCTTTTAAGGTGAAGATCACTAAATCAGGGAAGAGCCATCGAAACAGCAATCCAACACACGAGCAAACAAGAAGTGGGCAAAAAAATAAATAGAGAAAGAGAGGGAGGATAGAGAGAGAGGGCGAATAAAACGGCAAGGGTGAAGTGGGGGAGAGGAAAACGAGAGGCAAATGGCAAATAATGTAATGCGGGAGATAAGGGTATGTGATGGATACTTGGTATGTTGACTTATGCGTAGACCTCCCCGGCAACGGCATCAGAAATCCTTCTTGCTACCTCTTGAGCACTGCGTTGGTTTTCCCTTGAAGAGGAAAGGGTGATGCAGCAAAGTAGCGTAAGTATTTCCCTCGGTTTTTGAGAACCAAGGTATCAATCCAGTAGGAGGCTACGCGCGAGTCCCTCGCACCTGCACAAAACAAATAAATCCTCGCAACCAACGCGATAAGGGGCTGTCAATCCCTACACGGTCACTTACGAGAGTGAGATCTGATAGATATGATAAGATAATATTTTTGGTATTTTTATGATAAAGATGCAAAGTAAAATAAAAGGCAATGAAAATAACTAAGTGTTGGAAGATTAATATGCTGGAAGATACACCCGGGGGCCATAGGTTTCACTAGTGGCTTCTCTCAAGAGCATAAGTATTTTACGGTGGGTGAACAAATTACTATTGAGCAATTGACAGAATTGAGCATAGTTATGAGAATATCTAGGTATGATCATGTATATAGGCATCACGTCCAAAACAAGTAGACTGACTCCTGCCTGCATCTACTACTATTACTCCACACATCGACCGTTATCCAGCATGCATCTAGAGTATTAAGTTCATAAGAACAGAGTAATGCCTTAAGCAAGATGACATGATGTAGAGGGATAAACTCAAGCAATATGAAATAAACCCCATCTTGTTATCCTCGATGGCAACAATACAATACGTGCCTTGCTGCCCCTACTGTCACTGGGAAAGGACACCGCAAGATTGAACCCAAAGCTAAGCACTTCTCCCATTGCAAGAAAGATCAATCTAGTAGTCCAAACCAAACTGATAATTCGAAGAGACTTGCAAAGATAACCAATCATACATAAAAGAATTCAGAGAAGATTCAAATATTGTTCATAGATAAACTTGATCATAAACCCACAATTCATCGGTCTCAACAAACACACCGCAAAAGAAGATTACATCGAATAGATCTCCACAAGAGAGGGGGAGAACTTTGTATTGAGATCCAAAAAGAGAGAAGAAGCCATCTAGCTAATAACTATGGACCCGTAGGTCTGAGGTAAACTAATCACACTTCATCGAAAGGGCTATGGTGTTGATGTAGAAGCCCTCCGTGATCGATGCCCCCTCCGGCGGAGCTCCGGAACAGGCCCGAGATGGGATCTCGTGGATACAGAAAGTTACGGCGGTGGAATTAGGATCCACTAACAAGGTTGACCAAGTCTTGTTAACAAACTCATTCCGAATTGCATGAAACCGGAGAAATTTCGAATAACACTAGGTTACCTCAACAGGGATATGCATGTCCCCAACAATAAGAATATCATATTTCTTCTTGACAGTAGGAAGAGGAAATTCAAAACCTCCAATAGTGATTGTTGAAATTTTTCCAATAGAATTGTGTAGCGACCAGACCTCAAACAGTCTGATCTCTGTGCTCCGGTGTCATCCCTGGATCAGTAATGCTGACACCACACAGTACTCGGAGGATTTATAGAAGAGTAGCAATCACACACTTATTACATCGAGTGTCTCAAAAGAGAACTTATTATAATAAATATGGCTTAAGGCCATCTAGTGACGATAACAGCGGAAGGCTTGGAAGATAAGTGAGTCCATCAACTCCAACGGCATCACTGAGTATAGAACCACGACCTAAAAACTCCTTAATCGTCGTCTGAAAAGTCTGCAACATTAACGTTGCAGCCCGAAAACGGGTCAGCACATGGAATATGCTGGCAAGGTAACACATAGAGAGTAATGGAATGCAACAGCTATACTATATGCATATTTGGCTGGTGGAAAGCTCTATGGTTACTGTTTTTGCGTAAAGCCAATTTTTCCCTACTTCAGAGGAATAAAATTAATTACTATCATGGTGGTTGCTAAACATTGAGAATGGTTGACAGCATTCTCAATCCCAATTAAATATCATCATTAAAACCCATCAAAATTAATTTAGAGTAACATGTTGAGATTCACATGAAAATCCAGGTACTAGATACTCAAGATGTCCATAACCGGGGACACGGCTAACCATGATTAGTTTATACACTCTGCAGAGGTTTGCGCACTTTTCCCCACAAGACTCGATCGCCTCCGTTTGGTTTCTCGCACTGCAGGGTGTTTGAGAAGACGGATGACCGAGACACAGTCTTTCAGAAGCGCTAGCACCTTACAACGGGTAGACCGGTACACCTACTTTCCCCTACATCTGCTAGTCTACCACTGTAAGAGTTCGCACAACTTAGTCAACTATGCCAGAGCCCATAATGGCTTGTGGCTGCACACGGAAGTTTCTAGTATGAATAATCTCATGATCCCTTTGAGCCTGGGTGGCGGTCCAATAAAAACAGGCAAGTCCTGGAATCCCCAGGTGCCTCAATCCACCCATATGTGTGTTAGGTTGCCACCTTAGATAAACCCTTAATTATCAATCTCACATCTGTCATGGATATCACTCACCCAATCCACGTCTACTAGCATAGCATGGCATAATGAGCAAACGTAGAAGTAACTCCCAAAGGTTTGATAATAAACAGGTAATAGGTACTACCTCATCTACATCCCATCCCACAATTTAATTAGATCCTACTCATGCAATGTGTGAGGATTGATCTAATGCAATAAAACTGGGTTGTAGAAAAAGGTATGATCAAAGTGTTACTTGCCTTGCTGATGATCCGCGTAACCTAGAGATTCGAAGTAACAGGCGGCGCACTCCGGGTATTCTATCGCAGACAAACAACAAGCATACAATAAGTACTCATCTAATGCACAGGTAAAACTCAAATAGAAGATCTAACCAGAAAGTTCAACTTAAGAACCCTGGTTGGCAAAAAGAATCAAATCGAACGAAGCAAAAGAAATCAAACGGCGAAGGAAAACAACTTCGTTCTAGTAATCTGGATCTAGGGAAAATTTTACAGTAGCAAAAACATGTTTAAGTTGATTATTCGGAAAGAGGGTTTCGAGACGAAACTCCAGGCGCTTGAATCGCCTGATTCCGATAAATGAGCGAAAAGTTATACTAAAACGAAAATCGGATCAGAAATCGCGATCAGAAAATAACCGCGAAAAATCCGACGAAAAAGAAAAACGACGAACAGAAAAAAAAATATTTTTTTAAAAAAACAACTGCACGGAAAACGAGGCGGCGACGAACCTCGAAAGGCGCGCGGCTCTGGCGGCGGCGGCGGCGCTAGGGCTAGGGCAGGCGGCGGGGTGGGCTCTCCTTGGGCCGGCTCGGGCGCTATTTAAAGGCGCCCCGGGCGGAGGTTTCCTGGACGGGTACGGCCCGGAGTCGGTTACGCGTTTTTTAAAAAAAAATTCTGCTCGGAAGAAAAATAAAAAGAAATACTAAACGGGCTCCAAAAATCACGAAATAAATTTTGCCGGGTTCCTAAAATTAAGCCCGATAAAGTGAACATTTATCTGGGCCCAAACTACAACTTTGAAAAACACGCATTTTTCCTAAATTCAAATAAAAATACCGAAAAACTCTGAAATAAAACTTATTTGATTTTTTTATTAAATCCTCAATATTTCTATATTTTGGGAAAGTCATTTTATTCCCGCTCTCATATTTTTGTAATAGAAATAATTGATGATAAAATAAATAAAATCAAATGATTCTGTTTACATAATTTGAGAAAACTCAAATATGTAAATAACGAAATCCCCAACTCTCTCCGTGGGTCCTTGAGTTGCTTAGGATTCTTTTAGGATCAAAACCAAAAGCAAAATAAAATATGATATACATGATGACCTAATGTATAACATTCCAAATTGAAAATTTGGGATGTTACAAATTGATACTGTTGACTTGAGGTTGTTTCCTCGGAAAGTGTACCGTATGCTCATTACCATTAACATGAAAAGTGACGTTGCCTTTGGTGCAATCACTAACAGCCCCTGCGTATTCAAAAAGGTCTTCCAAGAATAATAGAAATACTGTCGTCCTCGGGAATATCAAGAATAACAAAGTCCGTTAAAATAGTAATGTTTGCAACCACAACAGGCACATCCTCACAAATACCGACAGGTATAGCATTTGATTTATCGGCCATTTGCAAAGATATTTCAGTAGGTGTCAACTTATTCAAATCAAGTCTACGATAAAAAGAGAGAGGCATAACACTAACACCAGCTCCAAGATCACATAAAGCGGTTTTAACATAGTTTCTTTTAATGGAGCATGGTATAGTTGGTACTCCTGGATCTCCAAGTTTCTTTGGTATTCCACCCTTAAAAGTATAATTAGCAAGCATGGTGGAAATTTCAGCTTCCGGTATCTTTCTCTTATTAGTAACAATTTCCTTCATATATTTAGCATAAGGATTCATTTTAAGCATATCAGTCAAACGTATACGCAAAAAGATAGGTCTAATCATTTCAGCAAAGCACTCAAAATCCTCATCATCCTTTTTCTTGGATGGTTTAGGAGGAAAAGGCATGGGTTTCTGAACCCATGGTTCTCTTTCTTTACCGTGCTTCCTAGCAACAAAGTCTCTCTTTATCATAACGTTGATTCTTTGATTGTGGGTTATCAAGATCAACAACAGGTTCAATTTCTACATCATTATTATTGCTAGGTTGAGCATCAACATGAACATCATCATTAACATTATCACTAGGTTCATGTTCATTACCAGATTGTGTTTCGGCATCAGAAATAGAAATATCATTGGGATTCTCATGTGTGTCAATAATAGGTTCACTAGAAGCATGCAAAGTCCTATCATTTTTCTTTTTCTTCCTCTTAGAAGGACTAGGTGCATCAACGTTATTTCTCTGAGAATCCTGCTCAATTCTCTTAGGGTGGCCCTCGGGATACAAAGGTTCCTGAGTCACTTTACCTCCTCTAGTTGCAACTCTAATAGCAAAGTCATTATTCTTACTATTCAATTCATTGAGCAAATCATTCTGAGCTTTAAGTACTTGTTCTACTTGAGTGGTAACCATAGAAGCATGTTTACTAATAAGTTTAAGTTCACCTTTAATACTAGCCATATAATCACTCAAGTGTTCAATCATCAAAGCATCATGTTTCAGTTGTCTACCAAAATAAGCATTAAAATCTTCTTGCTTAACCATAAAGTTATCAAATTCATCCAAACATTGGCTAGCAAACTTAGCAGGAGGGATTTCAGCTTTATCATATCTATAGAGAGAATTTACCTTTACTACCTGTGTCGGGTTATCAAGACCGTGTGTTTCTTCAACAGGTGGCAAATTAAGACCATGTATTTCTTCAATAGGTGTAAATTCTTAACATCTTCAGCTTTAATACCTTTTTCTTTCATTGATTTCTTTGCCTCTTGCATATCTTCAGGACTGAGAAATAGAATACCCCTTTTCTTCGGAGTTGGCTTAGGAGTTGGTTCAGGAAGTGTCCAATTATTTTCATTAGTCAACATATTATTCAATAGAATTTCAGCTTGATCAACAGTTCTTTCCCTGAAAACACAACCAGCACAACTATCCAGGTAATCTCTGGAAGCATCGGTTAGTCCATTATAAAAGATATCAAGTATTTCATTTTTCTTGAGAGGATGATCATGCAAAGCATTAAGTAATTGGAGAAGCCTCCCCAAGCTTGTGGGAGACTCTCTTCTTCAGTTTGCAAAAAATTATATATTTCCCTTAAAGCAGCTTGTTTCTTATGAGCGGGGAAATATTTAGCAAAGAAGTAGTAAATCATATCCTGGGGACTACGCACACAACCAGGATCAAGAGAATTAAACCATATATTAGCATCACCCTTTAATGAGAACGGAAATAATTTAAGGATATAATAGTAGCGAGTTTTCTCATCATTAGTAAACAGGGTAGCTATATCATTTAATTTAGTAAGATGTGCCACAACAGTTTCAGATTCATAGCCATAGAAAGGATCAGATTCAACCAAAGTAATTATCTCAGGATTGACAGAGAAATCATAATCTTTATCAGTAATAAAGATATGTGAAGTAGCATAAGCAGGATTATATTTCATTCTAGCATTCAGAGATTTTTCTTTCAGCTTAGCTAATAATTTCTTAAGATCACTTCTATCATTGCAAGCAAGAAAGTCTCTAGTAGTTTCTTCATCCATAACATAAACCTCAGGAATAACAGGAAATTCATATCTAGGGGGAGAATCTTCATCATCACTTTCACCAATATTATCAGTTTCAATAATTTCATTCTCTCTAGCCCTAGCAAGTTGTTCATCAAGAAATTCACCAAGTGGCATAGTAGTATCAAGTATAGAAGTAGTTTCATCATAAGTATCATGCATAGCAGAAGTGGCATCATCAATAACATGCGACATATCAGAATGAATAGCAGGTGTAGGTGTCGCAAGTTTACTCATAACAGAAGGTGAATCAAGTGCAGAGTTAGATGGCAGTTCCTTACCTCCCCTCGTAGTTGAGAGATAGGTCTTGGTTCTTTGATCTTTCAAGTTCTTCATAGTGATAAGCAGATATAAATCCCAAGTGACTTAAAGAATAGAGTTATGCTCCCCGGCAACGGCGCCAGAAAATAGTCTTGATAACCCACAAGTATAGGGGGTCACAACAGTTTTCGTGGGTAGAGTATTCAATCCAAATTTATTGATTCGACACAAGGGGAGCCAAAGAATATTCTCAAGTATTAGCAGCTGAGTTGTCAATTCAACCACACCTGGAAACTTAATATCTGCAGCAAAGTGTTTAGTAGCAAAGTAATATGATAGTAGTGGTAACGGTAGCAAAAGTAATATTTTGGGGTTTTATAGTGATTGTAACAGTAGCAATGGAAAAGTTAATAAGCAAAGAACAATATATGAAAAGCTCGTAGGCAATGGATCAGTGATGGAGAATTATGCCGGATGCGATCGATCATGTAACAGTCATAACATAGGGTGACACAGAACTAGCTGCAGTTCATCAATGTAATGTAGGCATGTATTCTGAATATAGTCATACGTGCTTATGGAAAAGAACTTGCATGAAATATTTTTTCCTACCCTCCCGTGGCAGCGGGGTCCTATTGGAAACTAAGGGATATTAAGGCCTCCTTTTAATAGAGTACCGGACCAAAGCATTAACACATAGTGAATACATGAACTCCTCAAACTACGGTCATCACCGGGAGTGGTCCTAATTATTGTCACTTCGGGGTTGCCGGATCATAACACATAGTAGGTGACTATATACTTGCAAGATAGGATCAAGAACTCACATATATTCATGAAAACATAATAGGTTCAGATCTAAAATCATGCCACTCGGGCCCTAGTGACAAGCATTGAGCATAGCAAAGTCACAGCAACATCGATCTCAAAACATAGTGGATACTAGGGATCAAGCCCTAACGAAACTAACTCGATTACATGATAAATCTCATCCAAACCATCACCGTCCAGCAAACCTACGATGGAATTACTCACGCACGGCAGTGAGCATCATGAAATTGATGGTGGAGGAAGGTTGATGATGACGATGGTGACAGATTCCCCTCTTTGGAGCCCCGAACGGACTCCAGATCAGCCCTCCCGAGAGAGTTTAGGGCTTGGCGGCGGCTCCGTATCGTAAAACATGATGAATCCTTCTCTCTGATTTTTTCTCCCCGAACACGAATATATGGAGTTGGAGTTGAAGTCGGTGGAGCGTCAGGGGGCCCACGAGGCAGGGGACGCGCCCAAGGGGTAGGGCGCGCCCCCGACCCTCGTGGACAGGGTGTGGGCCCCCTGACGTGGATCTTTCTTCCAGTATTTTTTATATATTCCAAAAATAATCTCCGTTGATTTTCAGGTCATTCCCGAGAACTTTGCTGAAGCCAAGGCCTCAGTCAAGGCCATTCAAGGGCTCCAGCAACGTCTACCTTACATGTGACACGATCCTCCAGGGAGCCCTTCCAGTTCTGCGTATTATCCATGATGAATTTGATGCTACTGTTAGAGTAATATGCTAATGTCTTTCTATCCTTTCTCACTAAGCTAATTAAGGTTTCTCCTTGTTCCTACTTGTGCAAATAGGGATCATGTTATGCCAATCTTACATTTTAGTGGAACTACAGAAGACAATACAATGAACTGTATCCCAGCAAGTGCTTTAACTCTGCTAGAAGTTCTTGATAATCTTTCGATATAATCTCAGCACTGGTAAACAAGAGTGATTTCAACCATACATTTGAAGTGCACAAAAATATATACTATTGAGTGATTCCAGTGAGTGCGTTTTCATCTCTTCTGGGACTACATGAATAAGCTTTTTTGCTTAGGTTGGTACCGACCTAACGCCTTCATCCATATTAGTTTGCTGTCATCTCTATTTGCATCGTGCTACTGTCATGAGAAACTACTTTATCATTGCACGTTAAAGTTTTGCAACCTATGATACATGGCAATGCTTTGAGTGTTAAGCTAATTGGCATTGATTAAATAAATTAATACCCCTCTTTAAGCAAGACTACTTTGTTGCTAACTTTACCCATTAAGATAATGAGGGTGCTTCTATTTGTTAGTGTATGTTTCATCAACTAGTGCCACTGTTGCAGTAATCTCATACTCTCAATATATGTGCCAGCATGGATGCTCGATTTTGGTGGAACTGCAGAAAAACTTTGGGTGCTTCATTGCCTCGACAGCTTCCATCCTTTCCTGTCAGTCGCTAATCTGGGCTTGCTTCCATCCTTTCCTATCAGTCGCTAATCTGGGCTTGCTTCCATCCTTTCCTGTCATTCGCTAATCCGGGCTTGCTTCCTTCCTTTGCTGTCAGTCGCTTGGCTTATCTCGGCTTCTAGTCAAAGGAAATAGTAATTGATACGCTACCTCACACAGGTTGGTACTGGTCTTTATCCTGATTATTGTGCTTGTCATATGTATTGGTAATTTGGTATTGTGCTTCTGTTTGCCGAATTTATAAAGGAGTAACTTGGAGCCTGAACTCGCAGGGAAATCATTACATTGGGTGATTTCAGTAGAACTACACAAAAAGATCAGATGGACGGGTACTTATGCTGCTGCTATGTACTCCAAAGTTCACTTAGACAAGCATCGATGTTGACAATAAGAAGTGCCTATATTCATTCAAGTACCAACCGGCGTCAAACAGTTGTCCAGCTCTAAGTATTAGGAGAGTGAATGCCAAAAATATTGCTTGGCGCATAGCCCAGAAAAACGCAGTCTAGTCTTTCGTCCCAGCATGTGCCTTTTGGTTATCAACACATATGGTAGCGAACTGTATGGCATGGAGTGTAAAGATTCCAGACAAGTTGGTTGACGCGTATACTCATCTGGCACTTAATCAGTCTGCACGCCAGGGATGCTCCATTTCAGTTGAACTGCACAAAAAAATTTGGTGGTTCATTTTCTCAATCGCCTCCTTTCTTGTCTGCAATGTAGAATTTTGGCGAGCTACAGGACCAAGATGAGCCAGTAAACTAGTTGGATGAAAGTAGTGGCCAAGTTGCTCAAATCTCCCTCGGCATGAGGCCACTATTTGAGGATAAACCAACAAGCAAAGTTCAGATAGCCTGTGCTGCCTCTTATGTACTCGAAAGTTTACTCGTACAAGCATTAATTTTAGCAAGAAGTACCTCCGACTGAACACCATTTACCAGTTTGTACCCTAGGTAATTAAAGTTCGTCCATGGATGATATTGGCTGTTATCTCAAACATTTGGTTGCATAAACATACTGAACATGTGTATATCTAAATATTTTTGTGAATTATCTATGAATATTGCCGTGTGATCTATCAATCATTTGGATGCTAGACATGCTGAACTTGTGTATATATGAATCTTTAGAGTTGTTGATTGTGAATGTTGGCTATGAATATGAACGTGTCCTGTGAACCTGAGTTTGATACAAATGTTTACCTGTTCTGTTGTACTTGCATGTGAACTTGTTAGTATGTCTACTTTGGGATTTGTGACGTGTGTGTGTCAAGGCACACTGTCGGTGTCAAAACCGGCGGATCTCGGGTAGGGGGTCCCGAACTGTGCGTCTAAGGCAGATGGTAACAGGAGGTAGGGGACACAATGTTTTACCTAGGTTCGGGCCCTCTTGATGGAGGTAAAACCCTACGTCTTGCTTGATTAATATTGATGATATGGGTAGTACAAGAGTAGATCTACCACGAGCTCGGAGAGGCTAAACCCTAGAAGCTAGCCTATGGTCTGATTGTATGTTGTAGTTGTTGTGTCCTACGGACTAAAACCCTCCAGTTTATATAGACACCGGAGAGGGTTAGGGTTACACAAGGACGGTTACAAAAGAGGAGATATCCATATCCGTATTACCTAGCTTGCCTTCCACGCCAAGTAGAGTCCCATCCGGACACGAGACGAAGTCTTCAATCTTGTATCTTCATAGTCAACAGTCCGGCCAAAGGATATAGTCCGGCTGTCCGGAGACCCCCTAATCCAGGACTCCCTCAGTAGCCCCTGAACCAGGCTTCAATTACGATGAGTCCGGCGTGCAGTATTGTCTTCGGCATTGCAAGGCCGGTTCCTCCTCCGAATACATCACAGAAGAATTTGAATACAAGGATAGTGTCCGACCCTGCAAAATAAGTTCCATAAACCACCATAGAGAGAATAATATTTCTGTAAATCTAATTTGCGGACTTGTTTTGGCAACACGACATTATGCCATGCCCCGGTGATTATTCGAACCGTTTCCTTTAACTAGCCCCGCACATAACCACTACTGAAATCAGCTACTTTGCCATCTGCCAGCTCTGTGTCGTCGGCTAGCAGACGGCAAAGAAGCTCTTTGCCATCAGTTACCGAAAAGCGGACGACAAAGAAATGGCAGATGGTAAAACAGGCCTTTGCCATCAGCCGGCTCTTTGCCGTCAGCCAGCAGACGGCAAAGAAAATTTGCCGTCCGCTGGCTGACGGGAAAGAGAGAGGTGGCCTCCACCCCCCGCCCGTTTAGAAAAAACTTAACGCCCCACCTCTTTGCCGTCCGCTAGCGGACGACAAAGGGAGATAATGGCGGACGGCAAAGATAGGCGGACGGCAAAGAAGGGCCTAACTAACGGCCCCATCCCCCTGCCCGTTACTCTCTGTTCTCTCCATCTCTCCTCCCCGACGCCCCGCACCCACCGCCGCCCCCGCCGCCCGGCGCCGCCCCCGTCCCCCGCCGCCGCCCCCGCCCCACCGCCAGGCGCCGTCCCCCCCGCCCTCCCCGCCCGCCCCCCCCACCGCCCCCGCCGACCGTCCCATTGCTCCGGTGAGGGACTACTTCTTTTTTTCTTTCTATTTTTTCATTTTTTGCTATTTAATTGTTAGTGCTAGATTGTGTTAGTGTTAGTGTTAGAAAAGACTTAGAAGAAGTAGAAGAAGTAGAAGAAGAAGAAAGGAAGAAAAGAAAAGAAGTAGAAAAAAGATGAAAAAAGAAGAAGTAGAAGAAGTAGAAGAAGAAGAAGAAGAAGACCCCAACACGCCACCCCGACACCCTGGCACGACAGCCCGACCCTGACCCCCGACCCCCGACACCCCGACCGCGACACGCCACCCCGACACCCGGGCCCGACACCCCGACCCCGACCCCGACACGACCCGACACCCGCGCCGGACCGCCACCCCCGACCCCCGGCCTGAACTAGCGACCCGACCCCGACACAGATAACTGACCGACCCCGACACCCCGACCCCCCTGACCCCCCCACCCCCGCCCCCACGCCCCCAACCCCACCCCCCCGACCCCCCGCCCGACCCCGACCCCCGACACCTGACCCCGACACGACACCCCGACCCCCCGACGCCAAAACAGCACCCCGACCCCGACATGGCACCCCGACACCGACACGGCACCCCGACCCCCGACACCTCCCGAAAAGGTGTTCTTTGGCCTTCCAGAGGCCGATGGGGTCATATATTTATGAATTATTAGTTAGGTCATATATTCTTCGATTTTGTTATGAAAAACATCATATATAATTGTGTTGACCGGGTAGTTTTAAATGTGCAGTTGTTTCATCGCTGCGAGGTTTGGTGTTCGACGACCTCGCCGTGCGTCTGACGAGCTCTGCCCCTTCATTCGTGGGTGAGCACAAATGACATGTCCTCCTCCCCCATTAATTATTTGCTCTATTCCGATGAAACTTGATAGCTAGCTATATATGTGTCTTGAATCATCAGTATGCGTAACCAATATGTGTCTCCCGTTCGAAAGCGTCATAGTTATAAATATGCATGCATTTGCATATTTATAACCTTGATTCTTTCGAATTGTCCAACGCTATCCATGGACAGCCCGAGTATGTGTAGATTGGGTTCGTTTTCCCATATGCTTTGCTCCGGATCCGACGCATAAATTTCGTCAGTGCCTCCCCTGTTGTTCTCCGGGTACACATCCTCTCTGTTTATTGCAGAGACGCGCATCAGGAGAACAACGGGGAGGTGCTGCCGAAATTTTGCGTCGGATCCGGAGCATAGCATGGGAAAATGAACCCAATCTATACATACACGGGTGGGATTAGGACGTATCATTACCTATTAGAGTGTAGGTTGCATGGACGTAATAAAATTGACAAAGTAGATCAACTGATGAATATATACATGGTGAATTACATATATAATTGTTGTGTGTCCAGTAGCTTTGAAAGTCAAGATGAGTGACCGTGCGTGGATGTATACCGGTCACACTGGTCAGAACAAATGGAGCACTGAATGGTTCACAAAAACCAAGGGGTTTGTGCAAGCCGCATTTGCAAATGGCCAAAAGAAAACCTGGTGCCCCTGTTTCCGGTGTGGCAATTGGGAAAAGAAGACAGAGGCTAAAATGGGAAAACACCTGCAGAAGAGTGGTTTTACGCCCGATTATACGGTGTGGACATTTCATGGTGAGTCTGCCCAACGTGACCGAGCTGAGGTGGATCGTCGTCGCACCGGCGAGCATGGTACCGGGATGGAAAACATGGTGCAAGACTATGATGATGCTCGGGATTCGGACGAGGAGATGGAGGAATCTGCAAAGGCCTTCAATGAAATGTTGGAGTCTTCAAAACGTCCGCTCCACGAGCACACTGAGCCTTGTCAGTTGGATGCCATCTCACAAGTAATGGCTCTGAAGGCTCAGTTCAACTTGGGAAGAGAATGCTATGACGCAATTATGACAGTATTTGGACGCTTTCTACCCAAAGGCCATGTAATGCCTGCAAACCTGTACCAGTCGGACAAAATCCTCCGTGCACTGAAGATGCCCTATGAGAAGATACATGTCTGTGAGAAAGGATGTGCCTTATTTAGGCTTGACTATGCGGACTTGAACTATTGTCCCATTTGCAAGTCTTCCAGGTATATTGTGGTAGACAACGGTATGGGTGAGAAGACACAGACCAAAATCCCCATTAGTGTTCTTCGGTATATGCCAATCGTACCAAGACTTCAACGTCTTTTCATGGTCGAAGAGACGGCCACACAGATGACATGGCACAAAACAAGCAAAAGAACCGAACTAGATGCAGATGGGAATCTGATGATGGTACACACATCGGATGGTGTTGCGTGGAAAAAGTTTGATGAATTACATGCTGATAAAGCGGCAGATCCGAGGCATCCTTGAGTCGGCATCAGCACGGATGGGTTCAGTGTGTTTGGTATGACGGCAGCCCAATACAGTTGTTGGCCCGTATTTGTCTTTCCACTCAATCTCCCCCCCGGACAGATTATGCAAAGAAAGAACATTTTCCTGACGTTGATAATTCCAGGACCCAACTATCCAGGGAAAAATATGAATGTGTACATGCAGCCGCTTAAGGACGAATTGCAAGAAGCCTGGGATAATGGGTTCAAGACATACGACGCCTTTAGCAAACAGAACTTCATAATGCGTGTCTGGTACATGTACTCGACGCATGACTTGTCGGCGTATGCGCTATTCGTTGGCTGGTGTGTGCATGGAAGGTTCCCGTGACCCACATGCAAGGGAGCTCTTGAGTTTCGTTGGCTTCAGGCCGGTCGCAAGTTTTCTTGCTTCGACATGCATAGACAGTTCCTGGATCCTCGCCATAAGTTCAGGAAAGACAAGAAGAACTTCATCAGGGGTAGAGTTGTCAAAAACTCTGCACCACCTGCATTGACAGGCCAACAGACCCTGGATCAGTTAAACACTCTCGAGCCGGATCCACAACATTCAGGGTACTTCAAGGGGTATAATACTAAGCACGCATGGACTCACAAAACATGCTTATGGGATCTGCCTTACCTCAAAGACCTCCTTTGCCCACACAACATCGACGTGATGCACACTGAGAAGAATATCGCCGAGGCACTTTTTGGTACATTGTTCAGCATAGATGGGAAGTCAAAGGATAATACTAAGGCTAGAGTCAATCTGGAGGCGCTATGTGATAGGCCGTTACAGAACATGAAAGAACCGAAAGGAAAGCAGAACTGGACGAAGCCAAAGGCATGGTTCAATCTTGGAAGGCCAGCTATGAGGGAAATTCTCTTGTGGGTGCAACAGCAGTTGATGTTCCCCGATGGGTATGCAGCGAATCTAAAGAGGGGAGCGAATCTTGATAAACTGAAGATATTTGGTCTCAAGAGTCATGATTGGCACATATGGATTGAGCGGGTAATGCTGGTGATGTTGCGTGGCTTCATCCCTGAGGATGAATGGCTAGTACTGGCAGAACTCAGCTATTTCTTCCGTGTTCTTTGTGCGAAGAACTATCGCCTGGCGTGCTAGAAGAAATGGAAGAGTTGGCGCCGGAGTTGATCTGCAAGTTAGAGAAGATCTTTCCACCGGGCTTCTTTAATCCAATGCAGCATTTGATTTTGCATCTCCCGACCGAGGCAAGATTGGGGGGGGGCGTGCAAAATCATTGGTGCTACCCAACTGAGAGGATGCAGAAGACGCTTCGAGAAAAATGTAAAAATAAACGTAGAATAGAAGCATTGATGGCTGAGGCATTCATCACAGAGGAGGCGGCAAACTTCGTAACAGCGCACTACGAAGCCAAAAATCGTCATTTGCATAATCCGAAGCCTCGGTACAATGCTGACGAGCCTAAAAAGGGTGGATCCAACCTCAGCCTATTCAAAGGGAATCTCGCACCAGCTAGTGTTTCACATCCAGTATCTTTGGATAACGAACAATGGCAGACCATTTCGTTGTATATCTTCAACAACCTGATAGAAGTGCGGCCGTACATCGAGTAAGTTCTCGGTACATTGTTTCGCAACTTCTATTTCCTTTGAACTGCTCTTATTCCTGGATATGTCATACAGTCGATACGTCGCCATATTCTCGTATGGAGCGGAGATCCAAAAGGATTCCGTCGAAGAGTATGAGCTTCTCGCAAAGCAAGGAGGCGGCTATCCCGGTTTCATCTCTTGGTTCAAACAAACGGTAATTTATATTAGACAATTTCATTTCATTCGCTAATTTGTGCATAATGCAACAATCCTTTCATATTAAACTTGTAGGGTAATTCAGAGCCTATGGACGCCGAATTGAGACAAGTCGCTAATGGTTTTGACTATAAGGTCCGTTCATTTGACAAGTACGACATCAACGGGTATCGCTTTCGTACCTATGGCAAAGAGCTATCTATGGCCGACCGAAAGTCTACAAATTGTTGTGTATCTTCTATCGGCGAAGGAGGTACCGAGTATTATGGGAGAGTTGAAGCAATTTATGAACTTCTGTTCTATGGTGAAAACCCACTGAATGTCGTAGTCTTCAAATGTAATTGGTTTCAGCCGAAGGAGACTAGAAGGACTCATGAACATATAGGGCTAGTTGAAATCAACCAAAGCACCCATTTAGATGTTCCTGATGTCTATATTACGGCTCAACAGGCGACCCAAGTATTCTATCTACCGTGGGCCTGCCAAACTAATCCAAATCTGAAAGGTTGGGATGTCGTTTATGAAGTGCCGCCACGTGCTAGACTTTCTCCCCCAAAGGAATAGGATTATGAACCTCACATTAACCCAGACACATATGAAGGAGAATTCTTCCAAGAGACACGTCTTTCCAAAAAGCGTTTCAAGAACCGCTATACTTCACCCCAAAACATTGAAGTAGACAGCGACAATGAATCCGACATCACCCCAGAGGAGGAACAAGAAGAGCCGGAACAAGAAGAGGTTACTGCTGCGGATGACCTGTCAATGCTTGACCGATTACGTCAAGGTGGCCTTGCACATGTTGATGCCAATGAACCCTATGAGCCCATCATTGATTATAGTGATGATGATGATTATGCATTTATTGATGATACTGATCGAGATTATTAGTAGTGTTAGGTATTCAATTTTTTTATGTTGTACTTGATGATGATACACTTAAGTGATATACATATTATTATTCATGTCGGTACTTTTTTTTATGTTGTACTAATTTCGTTTATTCTTTGTCATGGCAGGTGTTCAAAGATGGTGGGCGCTGGTCGGGAGCGCTCCGAGGCCCCTTCTTCGTCGGCGCGTGGTGCGAGGTCTTCCATTCCACACGCACCTCTCCGCTGAGCGTTGCTGGACAGTATGGTGACACCGCCGGGCCCTTCTTCGTCGACCGCGGTGCCCAGCAGGGGATGAGGTAAGAAGAAGAGAGGAGGTGGAGCACGTGGTCGCGGGAGAGGAGGTAGGGTGACTCTTACGGCGCCTTCCTCGCTGCCGCCCCCAGCTGTTTCACCCGAGCACGTGACTTCTAGGGTGGACTCGTCTGAGGAGGAGGCTACACGGACTCCGGTCCACGAGCCTCCGGTCCACGGGTCTTCGGCCCACGAGCCTCGGGTCGACGGGCCTTCGACCCATGAGACTTGGGCCCACGAGACCCCGGTGGAGCACACGTCTGGATGGGGTACCTGGTCGGGTCAGCCTGAGGAGCCGAGTTGCCACGCTGATGATGGCGGGGAGCCGAGTGGCCATGCTGATGATGGCGGGGAGCCGACTGATGAGGAGGGGGAGGAGGGGGGCAACGTCTACCAGCGTGGTGCTACACGGCTCCCGTCCGTGCCGGCGACCCGCGAGCAGAGGTGGTTGATTTTCCCTGATGGGGAGAGGTAAGTGCATTTAATCTTTTTGTACCTTCTGCATTCACGTTTCTTCAAATAACTGATGTGTTGGCCTTGTCATGCTGCAGGGGTTGGGACCACCATGAAAGTGTCTGCCGGCCCAACTCCGTCCTTGGAGTTCAGATTTCGCAAAACTTCCCGGGGTTTGTCACGTTGCCTGGTGAGGGTCGGCTTCCAGAGGTTGGATTGACTTGGGAGCACTACTTGGCTGCCCCGGCCCCGCCGGGTGAGATTATCGACGGTGTCTTGTGCAAGACGAGGGCAGACGTCGTGATCAGAAAGTTCTGGGTAATTGCTCCTTTACACAATTAAAAATCTTCAACTAGCTAGTTATTAATTGTACTAATCAATATTGTCTCATTTGATTGCAGACAGTCTACAGGTGTGAGGAGGGATACGAGGAGGAGGCGGATCATGTTATCCACAAGGAGTGCAAGCGCCTACTTCAGAACTTACGGCATGAGGTTCGGGTGCAGGCTGTTCGAGACTACTACGCCGGGCGTGGTATCAAGAAGCCCAAGCAGGAGTGCCGCGATAAGTTCTTGAGTAAGGAGAAGTACATGAAGGTAATTCTTAAGGCCTTGTACTTACTTCCTTCATTTAGTAATTCATAGCCGTAGGGCTCAAGTTTCTATTTGCTAACTTAGGCCCCTCCGAGATGGTGTGCGGATCGGATGGATTGTTGGGAGGTGTTGGTCAATGCGTGGTGCTCAAAAGAATGGCTGGCCACCCACAAAGATGCCAAGGACAAACGTGCCCAAATGGAAGGTGTGCCACACCACCAAGGCAGCTCCAACTTATTTCAGTACGGGCGGAACTGGGTATGTGGTTTGCTTCATGATTCATGTAATTCATTCATCATGCTAGCTTTAGCCCTTTAATTACTAATTTACTTTGTTTCTCTCTTTCAGGCACGCTACAATAAGGCGGATAAGGTGCCAGAGGTGTACGACCTGTATGCCATGGCCCACACTGGCCCTTACAAGAAAGTCAAGGCATTCTCTGTGTCTGACCTCGATGATCCAAAGAACTTCACCAACATCTCCGCCCACGACAAGCTCGTGCAATATAGAGATCAGGGGAAGGCGAGGAAAGGGGAGGACTTTAACCCGAGCCAGGGTCCCATTGATACAGAGCTGCTGATGATATCTGGTGGCGGGAGGTCCCATGGCTCCATAGCCATGGGAGATGGACTTATCCGTTGTCCTAGCACTCTCCCAGAGATCAAGGCGCGCCAGTCGAGCTCTGCTCCTGAGATAAGGCCTCGTGAACGGCCAGTCCAACTCGCCTTCAAGGTTAGTTATACGTACTCAGCTATCTTTCTCCATTACATTTTGTGCGCTTCCATCAATGATTACAAATGGTCATGTGAGTGGTGTTGCAGGCTGCTATACAGAGTGAGAGAGATAGAACGGAGAAACTTCTGGGGGAGGCGGCGGACAAGCAGCGGGAGTTGGAGAAGAGGATGACAAAGATGTTGGAGGAGGAGAGGGCACGGAATGACATGCAGGTAAGGGCCATGTATGACCTCCTTGTGGTAAGTTTCTTCTGCAGATTACTTGCTAGTCTTAACATTTGAGTCTCATTACTAACTAGTATGACTCTCTTGTGAAAACGAAATGTGCAGTCTGTGTGCGAGAAGTCTGGTCAGACCGCTCCGCCGATGCCAGTGATTGATCCTAGGAGCACGGTGAGTTTAATTTGAATGGACATTACTTGCTAGTCTTAACATTTCAGTGTCATAATGCTAATGAGACATTGGAAATGATCTTTGGTGCAGCTTAACTCCAGAAACGCATCGCACGATCCTTCTCCAGCTACCAGCGCGAGCCAGCCCGCTCCTTCTCCAGCTACCGGCGTGAGCCAGCCCGCTCCTACATCTCCGTGATCACGGTAAGTTTCTCTAGTGTTTTGCTTAACAAATGCATAAAGACCTAGACTTAGCTTTATTTCCTCCAATATGCTTACCATAATGACCTAGAGTTAGCTTCTTTTCCTCCAAAATGACTTAATAAGCTTACTGACCTCATAAACCATCCATTCTACCTAAGTTAGCTCTAAAATGACTCATTTTACCTTAGTTAGCTTACAAGTGATCCAATTTATCCAAGTTAGCTCTAAAATGACCCATTTTACGTAGATTAGCTCCTAAACCATCCATTTTACCTAAGTTAGCTCTAAAACGATATGTACTTAGCTTACTTATGTCAAAAATTGCATAATTAACTTAGTTAGCTCATAAACGATCCATTTTACCTAAGTTAGCTCTAAAATGACCCATTTTACCTTAGTTAGCTTATAAGTGATCCAATTTATCCAAGTTAGCTCTAAAATGACCCATTTTACGTAGATTAGCTCCTAAATGATCCATTTTACCTACATTAGCTTTAAAATGACCCATTTCACCTAGGTTAGCTCCAAAATGACCCATTTCACCTAGGTTAGCTCCAAAATGACCCATCTTACCTAGGTTAGCTTATAAATGATCCAGTTTATCCAAGTTAGCTCTAAAATGACCCAATTTACCTAGAGTAGCTCCTAAACGATCCATTTCACCTAAGTTAGCTAAAAACGATCCATTTCACCTAAATTAGCTCTTAAATGATCCATTTCACCTAAGTTAGGTCAAAAATGATCCATTTCACCTTAGTTAGCTCAAAAACGTGGCATTTCACCTTTGTTAGCTCATAAACGACCCATTTCAACTAAGTTAGCTCAAAAACGATCCATTTCACCTTAGTTAGCTCAAAAATGATCCATTTCACCTTAGTTAGCTCAAAAACGATCCATTTCACCTTAGTTAGCTCAAAAACGATGCCCTCCACCTTAGTTAGCTCATAAACGTCCCATTTCAACTAAGTTAGCTCATAAATGATCCATTTCAACTAAGTTAGCTCATAAACAACCCATTTCAACTTAGTTAGCTCATAAATGACCCATTCCACCTAAGTTAGCTCATAAATGATCCATTCCACCTAAGTTAGGTCATAAATGACATATACTTCTTGTTCTAGTCTTCTTCTTGTTCTATTCACCTATTTCTAACTTTCTTATTTACCATTTTGCAGATTTCACTCACTTCATGGAAGCTAGCTTGCTATGATGGAGTGCTTGCTTTTTCTTTGCTAAAACTTTGATTGTATCTAGCTTGCTATGATAGAACTTGCTATGTTGATGAAACTTTGCTATGTAATATGTATATGGAACAATGTATATGGATGGAACTTGATGGAACTTGCTATGTTGATGAAACTTTGCTATGTCATATGTATATGGAATTATGTGGTGGATATGTGATATGTTTGCTGTTAAATATATCTATATATGTCATATATATTTGCTGTGAAAATTGTTGGATTAAGAAAAAACAGAAAAAAAGAGACAATATGCAGGCTCTTTGCCGTCTGCCACCGGCGGCAAAGGGCTCTTTGCCATCAGCAGCGGACGGCAAAGAGGCCACGTGGCAGGCAACTGTGCTTCCTGGGAGGCTGACCAATTTGGTCAGTTTGCCTATAGTTGCTGACGGCAAAGGCTTTGCCGTCGGCGGCGGACGGCAAAGATTAAAAACTTTGCCTACAGTGGCGGATGGCAAGGCCTGCCGTGTAGTGACGTCGGCTGACATCACTCGGCGGATGGCAAAGGCCTTCCGAAGTTTGCCGTCAGCGGCGGACGGGAAAGGCCTGCCGTTAACCACCTAACGGAGTAACAGCGCATTTATTGCCGTCTGCACTCTTTGCCGTCCGCTGCTGATGGCAAAGGCTCCTTTGCCGTCAGCCGCCCGAAGCAGACGGCAAAGTACCTCTTTGCCGAACCTTACTTTGCCGTCACCTTTTGCCGTCCGCGGCGGACGGCAAAGACCTTTGCCGTCAGCTATCCATGCCTTTGCCGTCTGCCGTGGTAGATGGCAAAGTAGCTGATTCCTGTAGTGACAGCCATGATGATAGTGACAGCAGACGGTGAGGCTGACTATGGTATGCCGAACACGGCGCCTATACTCAGGTGTCATCTCCAGCGCAGGGTCTTGTCACTTCACTGTGAGGAGCAGCACGTAATAATTTGACCAACGGATAGTACAATGCTAGTACTCCTACTACTACTCCTACATTGGTACTACTACTACTACTACTAGTAGCACCACCGTCTGGATTTAGGAGTACTACCACGTCCATCTGGATTTTAGTATTTGACTAGCAATATCTAGTAATGCATGTCACCAAAAATGTACTACTCCCTCTGTAAATAAATACATGGTGTTTTATTCCTATCGGCGAGAGAACTTAATGTTTTTTTGCTACTCCCTAACTAGAGTACTAATAGGATTACATGCAATGAAATAAACACTGCATGTCATGTTTGGTAGTCTCAAGTCATTGAAAGCATGCACGACCCACATCTCTCATTGGTTGATATGTCACGAAATAAGAAACAAGGAGGGAGCTAATGCACCATGCCTAAGTATTTTGGGATTATTTGGTTTTCATAAGGCGACTTACACAACATTTTTGTTTACATGCATTAACATTTTATTAGTTAAATCAAAGGTCAAAACTTGGCGCAAAATGCAAAGGGGACCAATAAACCAGTAAACATCAAACTTCTCTCGTTTGGCCCCAACTAGAGGTCCGGTGAGATGACTATACTGCACCGGCACGGAGGGGGACACAGCTTCATTGACTTCTGGCAACTGCCTTTGGGTGAATGACACGTGGCCCCAGGGGGTGACTGGCCCACCTATCATACAGCCAAAGGCAGGTGCAGTAGAGGGCTGAGGAGTAGTACGAAATCCTACGCACCTACGCACGCTAACCAAGGGCTAAGTGATCACTCGAATTGCAAGATCAGTTGACTAGAAGCTATGCTAGACCCATGGAGGCGATGAGCGCGAGCATCAGCCGGCTGTGCCAGATGGTCCACGACACCGGCCTGCGGCCCGGCAACAAGGAACGTCTCCAGGTAGTATTGCTTGAGGCCGCCAGGGCGAGGGGCCGCTTGGACGACAGCTTCGTCTCCTTGTTTGACGAGGTCCTCGTCGGTTTCCTTGACAAGTTCATCGTCGTCAAGAAGCTTGCGGACGACTTTGACGTAAGCCTCCAGCCGACGCGCCCAGGCTCTGCGATGCCCGCCACCCTCAACGACCACTATGGTAACAACCTCTTCGACGCACTGGTGGCCCTACGACTGCCCGTCATCACGCCGGAGAATGTCCACCTCGAGGTCGCGCTCGCCGCGCAGCGCCTGGCGCAGCAAGACACCATCGACATAATCACCCACGTCTACGCGCAAATCATCCACAAGGACTACTACATGCAAGAGGAGGACGATAGGACGCTGGCCTTCTTTGAGCATAGGGCAACCTTGGACGACACTATTCAGAAGCACGTTGAGCTCGCCGCCAACGCCGCTGCTCCTCACACGTCGGTTGGTGACCCGGCGCACTAGGGCGTGAGGATGTCGTTGAACGTTGATGGATCCGTATGTATTTTTATATTTCCGTCAAATCCATGTAGTAGTATATGATACTACAGTAATTATCTTGCCTTTCGCATCAACTTCATAATTTTCGTACGTACTCCATGCATGAACGGCGCCAGAACCAAACTTCTCATTACTCTAGGCAAAATCGTTATTTTCTATCTATCGCTCGCGCCATGGAGTAGAACCAAAATTTACAAGTTACGAGTTCAAAAGGAAAAGCCTGCCGTGTTCGCGTCGCACCCCCACATGGTTGGTCCGGCACGCCGCTCAAGCGGGAATGCGTGCGGTGTTGCATTTTCACTTACAAGTGGGACCGCAGTTGAGCAAACTGACTATCGGCAAACCCCCACCCCGCCCACCACGCGATGGCTGAGAAAACAGGAGGGAGAAGAGATGGCTGTAGCACGGACTCCAAGAAAATTGGTGTCGGATGGGACTCGTGTGGGTGGCGTGTGCTGTACTGCTAGATGTGAATGCTAGTTATGGCCCATGCCACCCCACTATATTGAGCCTATATCGAGGTACGTAGAACAAATTTCCTACAGTCCGTGCTCAGCCCTCCTCTATCTCTCTTCTCAGCCAGCCAACGGACGTGCGGAGCCCATCGTCTGTTTGCTCACATGCGGCCCCACATGTCAGTGAAAACGTAAGAGGGCCCACTGAACCTACACATCTTTCACCTCGACGTGTTGGTGATGAAAAACAAATCCAATAAAGATCTTCGGTGGCCGCTTTTGGAGTTACTCAAGAGTAGTAAGATTCTATTTACAGTTTAACCCAAGATGCACATCTCGTGGCTTCAACTACCACTCTATTTTCTTTCATGCCACGACCTGGATGCTGGATGTCCCACGTGTCGGCAAAAGGAGGAAGAACCTGACCAAATCTTCGGTTCTGCTCTTGGATTAGACTAGTTGTGCTAACTTAAAAATTTTATTGTGTACTCCCTCCGTTCCAAAATACTTGACTTCCATTTGTCCAAAAATGGATGTACCTACATACTAAGACATGTCTAGATACATATATATTTTGACAAATAGAAGACATGTATTGTGCAACGTAGGGAGTAGAATGGATGCAAGTTTTTGTATTGGGAAGAAGAGTACATCCATATATTGAGAGAGCGCAATTGTGTAGATGTTCTATCACTTTTAGCTAGCACAGACGCAAGATCGAGCCTCCGCAGATCAACAATGAATGCATCGAGAAGGCACTAATCCAACTTACAGGAGTAGTAAAATGTATTCTTGTGGTTCTTGTTTTCTTTGGTCTTGCTTTTCTAGTCAAAATTATCGTTGGAGTTCGTGCAAAACGGAGGTGCGTTTGGGGTCGTGCGTTGGAGTTGGCCTTACAAGTGGGACCGCAGTTAAGGAAACCGACTATCAGCAAACCCCCACCTCGCCCGCCGTGCGATGGCTGAAGTTAGAGAAACGACGAGGTTGAAGAGATTGCTCTAGCATGGACTCCAAGAAATAATATGGTGTCAGATGGATGTCGTGGTGGTGGCGTGTGCCGTACTCCTGGATGTGCATGCTTATTCTGGCCCATGCCACCCTACTAATCCTACTACTTACTCCTACTAGAATATAGTATACTAGTATCGAGGATTTGAGGTGCTGGTTACGTACAACGAACACATTAACATATGGCTACAGTAAAAACACCCGCCCGACGCGCGAAGCATGTGAAGCTAGTACAAATTTAGAGAAGCGACTCGAAAGCCATTCATAAATTTAGTAAGTTTATCACAGGCATATCATTTTATTACATACAATAGGTAATCAACCCACATCGACAACGAGGATACATTATAAATACTAAAGTTTTCACCACACAACAAATAACAAGCCATGAAATGAACTTCAACTCAACCATTCCGTGGCGTTGGAAACACTTGCTTTGAACCACAAGTGATTCTCTAGGACGGGCCATCCGTTGTCGATCTGGAGACCAACGCAGGACCGATCATCCAGGCTAAAGCGGCCTACTATATCAGTACCGGGGTAGGGAACCACCCCAATGTCCAAGGTATAGACACAGTTGCTTCTCATAAATGTGTCAACAGCAGTTGGATCGCCTTTCACCATCATCGGATAGTTTTGTCCAAGGAAGAGCGAGTTTTCTCCAAGACTATCGATTCTCTGCCAGGGAGAAGGAGTTGGCGCTAGCACACTAGTATCCATCCCGAATACCATGCAACGGGTGTTGGAATAGGTCCGGAGAGTGCGACCATGGGAGAGACCTGCTTCCTTAGCAGTAACATCATCAGTTGGTTGTATACACACAAGAAGAGGTGATCTATCGGAATTAGTTGCCAGGCGCCATAGAGTATATGGGCACTGCTCGTGATCATCACCATCGGCATCTCCCCCTTGGTTATAAAATTTTTCAAGTATAGGTGGTGGGATGTTCACAGGACCTTGGAAAGACAAGAAGAAGGTTAATTAGTAAAGGGAAACTTGCTAACCCGCATGCATGTGGATGAAACAACTATAATTACGATGGAAGACAAACGTACCGAAACTACTAGGATGCCATGCAAAAACAGTGCCACGAGTGGTGGCAGCAAACACAAGGCCCTCGTATTGAATTGCATCACAGTACTCATCCGTGTATAGAAACTGATTTTTGAGCAATATCCATCGAGTCGAACCACGAAGGACGGCAACAAGCTTGTCGACGATAGCAACAACTTGATAGTTGTTGTAATTCCAAGAGCGGTTGGGAACTCGACAAATTGCTATCTTCCGTAGAAGACAGTCACCACGATCGTATTTGAACGTGCGTACATTACCGGTGTGCTCAACCTCTGGGCAATGTGCTGAGATTTTTGGAAGTGGAACCCGATGACGAGTGTACACCTTCACAAGTTCCCACTCGCAGTTGGACCCAATGTAAACAATCCAATCTCCATTTGCGCCCGCCCAAGCCTTGCCCTTAAGCGATGGCATCTTAACATCATACGTATCATTATCAAGCGGCATCAACTGGCATAGGGCGAGGCCTCCGTCGTGCCGGCGCCAGTCATCAGGGTCACGGCGAAGAAGATAGGGGAGATCAAACCGCTCCTTGACTCTTGGGTTCTTTGTAATCATGTTATTAGTTGAGTCGAGAATGGGCTTGAATGAACCTGCCATGCTAGCCGAGGTGATGACGTCGCACCGATAAATGAGTTCCTCCACCACGTCATCTTTCAGATTGGGGCAAGAATAACGGGGTCGTTTCCGGCCTGTTCCCTCCATGGAGAAGACGATCGAACAATGGCAGAAAAAAAGGGTGAAGGGCTGAAGGAAAATGGAGGAGGTAGAGGAAGAGCGTGCGACAGCAGTTCCAAATCGAGAGGGAAAGGCGAAGAGTCGATGGACGGTTGCGAGTTTGCCACGGTTCACGAAGAGGCGCCCCGGCCTACACGTCCGTTCGGAAATTCTCCTACTACTCGCCGTCGTCTCACTGATATGTTGGAACGGGACCACATGTCAACGAAACATGGTGTGTAATTTCTCGTGCAAAATGCGATCTGGCCGCGTTGGCCTGAGGTGCCGCATTAGTTATCGACCTTTATTTTTTTAATGGCATGCCGATCAGTTTTGAAGCACGACTAACTGGTACTGTACGTGGAGAGGATGACAGTAGGGACCCGCCAAGGTCATGGCAGTACGCAAGCAAGTGCCTCCTTATTTCAAGCCAATAAAAAAATGGCTCCTCCTAGTGGATTTCTGACATCTGGGTCCCATGCCATTGTGAACGTAGTCAATAAACGAGAGAATTGCACAATGAGCGGCTGACACCAGGGACCCAGCAGCTTGCCCAGTTATTTTTGTTTTGGGTTAATTTGATAAATGCCACTCCAAATCTGGTGTATCCGAGAAATGCCACTGCAATTTCCAAACTTTGAAAAATGCCATTTCATGCCATTTCTAGTGGCATTTTTCAAAGTCTGGAGTGGCGTTTTTCAAAGTTTGCAAACTGCAGTGGCGTTTTTCAAAGTTTGCAAAAATTACAGTGGCATTTTTCAAAGTTTGGAAATTGCAGTGGCATTTTTATGAATCGCCATAATTGGAGTGGCATTTATCTAATTTGTTTTTGAGATGGAAGCAGGGTGTCAACTGGGCTGTGCGGGACACTCTGGCCTGTCTAGACAGCCTTTTCTTTTATGTTTACCACAGACCAGCCCAATAGTTTTTTTTCTTTCTGAAAATGGCTAGCCGAGTTCTTTTGTGATTTGTCAAGTAAGTCGCTTTATCTGGCCTGTTGGGCTGCAAATCTTTCAAGACGAGGAGAGCTTCATTGGGCTGGCCGAGAAAATGGCCTATCAGTAATGAGAAATGGGTTGTACATTTTTAAAACACATCAAACCGGCAATTATTTTCAAATATCTTTTTTTTATTTTGAGATTTTAAATTGCATTGATTTTTATGCATGGACAATTTATTGGATTTTATATTGATATACATTTATTTTTAAAATCAGTCTGAATGTGACTCGAAATTTTAGGATTAAAAACAGTTCAGACCGCACCGACATATGCAAAATTTCGTATAATTTTTTAACCGTGGCCACAATATGGGCTGTAATGCTAACATAAAGAATATGGGCTCCAAAAAAACCCGTAAGAATTAGCAAATGGGGTGTAAATTATTTGAAATAATGGATGTATGTTGTTTTCCACAGATTTGAGGCTTTCCACGGATGGCCTGTATAGTGTAGGATGTCGATCCAACGACCGTCGTGCTTCTTCAATCTCCGCTCTTCCTGCTCCAGCCGCTCAAACAAGCGCCGGCGGGACTGCCTACTCCCTCCCCCCCGTGGCCGGCTGTGCTGCCGCGCAGGCCTCACCGCCCCACCGTACTCCCATCGCTGGCCTAGCCATCCCTCTACTCACCCACACCTGTTATTATTCTCCGGCGACAGCAGACGAACCAGTAAACCCTCGTACAGTCGTACTCCCCTCCGCGTGGGAAACAAAAACAACGGCCGAGTCTTCCCTGCCTCCGTGTCATTCCCTTCCTAGGCCTCGCCATCTTCCACCGCCCTGGTGCTCTCGGCATGGCGTGATCAACGACCGACATGCATCTGAAGTGGATTGTACGTGGAGAGGCTGACAGCTGGGTCCACGGCCGCACGCAAGGAAATGCCTCCTTATTACGCGCAAAATAATGATTTCCTCCACCTGACATCTGGGACCCACTGAAACGGCCTCTGTATTTCGCGAAAAAAACGTTACCGCCGCTGACAGCTCGGACCCACCAGCTATATCTTCGCACGCAAGGAAGTGCCTCCTTATTACGCACACAAAAATGAATACTCCCCCTGCTAGCTGGGACCCAGTATAGTGGGCCTACTAAGTTGATGGGGACGAAGGGCTTTGTCAACTTAGTCAATATGCACGATTCTAGCTTGACTGACCGTACGATGTCCATCCAACGGCCGTAGTGCTTCTTCAACCTCTGGTCTTCTTGCTCCAGCCGCCCAAAGCAGCGCCGGTCGTGCCGCCTGCTCCTGCCTCCCGTGGCCGGCTGTGCTGCCACGGAGGCCTCACCGCCCCCATACTACTCCCACCGCTGGCCAGGCCGTCCCTCCACTCCACTCACCCACACCCCCTGTTATTCTACGGCGACGGCAGCGCAGCCGAACCAGTGAACCCTCGTACTCCTCTCCGCGTGGGCATCCACTGCCGCGTCTTCCCCAGCTCCGCGTCGTCCCCTTCCTAGGCCTCGCCGTTGTCCACCGCCATGGTGCTGTCGGCGCGGCGTGGTCAATGTGGTCAACAACCGAATTCCATCGGAAGAATATTCTACGTGGAGAGGCTGACAGCTGGGTCCACGGCAGCCGCAAGGAAGTGCCTCCTTATTACGCGGAAAATAATTATTCCTCCACCTGACAGCAGGGACCCACCAGACGCCCATCAGTATATCGCGAAAAAAACGTTTGCCCCTGACTGCTGGGACCCACCCGACAGGCCACCATATTTCGCGAAAAAAACGTTCCCCCTGCTGTCAGCTCGGACCCACCGGAAGTGCCTCCTTATTACGCACAAAAAAATGAATACCCCTGCTAGCTGGGACCCACCTTGGTGGGAGGCTGACTTGTGGGCCTACTAAGTTGACGGGGATGGAGGGCTTTGTCAACTTAGTCAATATGCACGATTCTAGCTCCAGTGACCGTACGATGTCCATCCAACGGCCGTAGTGCTTCTTCAACCTCTGGTCTTCTTGCTCCAGCCGCCCAAACCAGCGCCAGTCGAGCCTCGTGCTCCTGCCTCCCATGGCCGGCTGCGATGCTGAGGAGGCCTCACCGCCCCCTACTACTCCCACCGCTGGCCAGGCCATCCCTCTACTCACCCACACCCCCTGTTATTCTGCGGCGATGGCAGCCTCACACCGCAGCGAACCAGTGAACCCTCGTACTCCTCTACGCGTGGGCATCCACTGCCGCGTCTTCCCCGGCTCCGCGTCGTCCCCTTCCTAGGCCTCGCCGTCGTCCACCGCCCTGGTGCTCTCGGCGCGGCGTGGTCAACGTGGTCAAGGAACGGCTTCCATCGGACGTGGACTGTATGTGGAGAGGCTGACAGCTGGGTCCACGGCCGCAGCAAGGAAGTGCCTCCTTATTACGTGCAAAATAATGATTCCTCCACCTGACAGCGGGGACCCACCGGACGGGCCACCGTATTTCGCGAAAAAAACGTTTGCCCCTGACTGCTGGGACCCACCAGCTACATCTTCGCACGCAAGGAAGTGCCTGATAGTCGGGACCCACCTGGTCAAAGCGTACGTAGCGTTGTCATTCTGGTTGCGAACGTGTACGTACATATATACTGGTGGATGTAGAGGCACGCACGTGTCGTAGTAGAGGCGTGCATGTAGCATGTACATGTACGTATAGTGGCCAGGGTGCAAGAAAGAAAATACGGCCACGTATGTGTACATACGGGCGGGGTCTTGAACGCCTACTCGCGCATACGTACGGCCAGGGCTCGTGTACATGGCTGGGTCGGAACAGAGAAATAGCGTCATCGTCGTGTTCATGGGGAGGCAACGGAATGCGTCGTGTTCATCGGGAGGGCTTGGACGGAACAGGCGATGGAAAGAGGCCTGGCGTACTGCAGAACAGAGGAAACAGCCTTGTGTTCGACCGACCACGTTCGAAACGGGATCCTGTTGATCGGGAGGGGTCTGGCGTACCGCAAAATGGAGGAAACAGACCTCCTACAGTCGAAACGGGGGTCCTGTTCATCGGGAGGGGTGTAGCATACCACAAAACGGAGGAAACAGACTTGTGTTGGAGTGCTGTGGTCGAAACGGGTGTCCTGTTCATCGGGAGGGGTGTGGCGTACCGCAAAACGGGACTCCACGAGATACTGTTCATCTCCACCGTCGACCCCCTCCAGCCTCCACGAGCTACTGTTCATCCACCGTCGACCTCCTCCAGCCTCCACCTGCGACTGTTCATCCACGGGCTCCTGTTCATCCAGCCTCCACCGCGCGCTACTCCACCGGCTACTGTTCAACCAGCCCTCTCCACGGGCTCCTGTTCAACCACCCCTCCACGGTCTACTGTTCATTCTGCCCTCCACCGTCTACTGTTCATCCTGCCCTCCACGGGGTGGTCCTATTCATCCAGCCCTCCACAGGGCCCTGTTCATCCAGCCCCAACCGGCTCGATCAATCGGGGTCCTGTTCATCCAGAGGCAACACCACGAGGTCCTGTTCATCCACCCCACCGGGAACTGTTCATCCAAACCCCCCGCAACGCTCACTGTTCATCCAGAGGCAGCATCGATCGGCTTCAGTTAGAAGAAGTAGCGAAGGAATCACTGGATCGGGTTCAGTTAACAGCCATCGATCGATCGCTCAGGTTCAGTAACGCGTAGCCTGCAGTGCAATTGCTCGGGTTCAGTTAGAGCCCAATGCCTCGCTCGGGTTCAGTTAGAGCCAACGCCTCGCACACACGCGCGTACGTGTACGAGAGAAGCGCGAATCGCTCGGCCCCTGACCTCCCACCGTAACCGGGAACTCCCCGAAATTTTGCTCCGCCTCGCTTCTACCACGGTTTTTCCGTCGTGGACGGCCCAAAGAATGTCATGTAGCTGCGTCCCCGGCCCGCCCAGGACGAAAAGCCCATTTTCTGTCATAGAAGTAGGAGCCCACCACATCTATGATGATACCGGGTTTTTTCACAATTATCGTCATAGAAGTGTCATATGTATGACAGAAAAAAATTTCGTTCGGCCCAAAATGTCACGGATGTGTCTTTTTTGTAGTGTATGGTCATCTTGCCTGCAAAGTTGTCTGAGTTGACGTTAGCTTGATCCTCGTAAGCATACTCAACTGGTTCCTCGATCACGTACTCGTCTCCCAGCTCTACCCAAAGCAAGAACACAAACAAAGGGAACCACAATCAACCACGGTGCAATGCACAAGCAACATGATGCAAAACATGGCATGATATGCGGGACGTGATATGCAATGCATATGCATGCTTCGGAAAGGAAAGATTGAACCTGGCCTCAACTTGGAAAACCAAGAGTGCCGCTGGAAATATGAGTTGATTTCGGTCGAAATCGATATAAAGATCACCGGAATCGGATGCACGGTTTGCAAATGACAAGCAAAACAATAATGGCACCAAGTTGTGATTAACAGCACGAGGCCATCTAAATGCATCAAGAACAACAAGCTACTGCACTCTAACATAACAACAAAGCACATGGCAGTGATCCACTCAAGATGCTTGACAAAAGGTGAACACTGAGCTACGGCTAATTCACTCAATAGCAGGTTCAAACAAGCATGGCAAAAGTGCAAAAGATATGAGGTTCACAAACTTAGTGAAAATAACAACATGTCAGGATTTAACATCAGGAAGCAATGTTTAGAGCAAGATAACAACATGCTACAGGAAGATATCATGGCAAAGCTAGGCATGACATGAAGCTACTCAAAGCATACAACAAAAGTCCCATAATGACCATAAGCAAAAAGGGATCAGAAAATACAATGGCAACCATGTGAACATAGCAAGTTTCGTTAACAGATTCAGACTTAGCAGAAAACTGGAACATGGCAAAACAGAATTACGTAGGCATGTTTGCGAGCTCGATGCACTCACCACAAGGCATTGCATGACAAGCTAAGCATACACCCAGCAAGTAGACATGATAAATAAGCTAACCATGGCAAGAACAACCTCATAGCATGCACGGATAAACTATAACAACCTCGGCAAAATTGCTTAACATGTAAACAATCTGCCAGGAACATTTTATAGCAAAAGTAGAGCAAGATTGAGTCATGCTTGGGTGCTTCACAATAGCAAGCAAAGACATGGATGGATAGAGCATAACATTATCTCAAAATCACCCTTACTGAACATGCTCAAAAGAGGCATGGATCTCTTTGTAGCAACAAGAATACATGGCATAAAAATATTATCAGGGAAAAGACTTAGAAGAATTCTAAGTCCCTGAAATCAGCAACATCATGAGAGCTACTTTGCATGCTTGTGCTAGTCACCACAAAGATCACAAAAATACCTGGCATACACCCCTGTAAAGATGGCATGGCATACTTCAAAACACATGTAGGGCTCAAGTTCATAGGAGGCACACATTAAACATGGCAAAAAAGACAAATGTCCAATCTCTGATAAGAATAAGAACCTAACATTACATAGCACTCTTGCAACAGCATTTAGGGCATCAAGATGAACTCAAATGAACATGGTGCAATGAAATGAAATGAAGTACACATCGGGACGAACAATTTGATATGCTACACACCCAAAACGGAGCCACGGATGCAAAGATATGACATGATGAAAAAACACTAAAATTACTAGGGACTTAGAGGAGGAACGAAGTCAACCCTAGGGTTTCCTGGCAGATCTGGATTGGGCGGCATGCTGCACGAGGATGGCCAGGGAAGATCTTGCCGGAGACGGGGCGACGGCGGCCGGAGTTGGACGGGGAGCCACGGCGGGGCGGTTCCGGCCACGGGCTCGCCGGAGCGGACGGCGAACGGGCGCGGCGTCGCGGTTGGCGACGGCGGGAGCGGCGACCGGGCGGCGCGCGACGGCTGGCGACCGAGGAGGCGGCGCTCGCCGGCGAGGATGGTAGGCGGCGGCTCGGCGAGCGAAGGCGGCGGGGTCGAGGCGCAGGCGGCGCGGGCAAGGGAGCCGGGCGGCGGCGGCGCGCGGGCCGGGAGGGCCTTCCCTGGGCCGCGCGGGCCGGCGCGGGGGAGACGGCGGCGGGGACACTTGGCGGCGCGGGAGTGGCCGAGGCGGCTGGGCGGACGCATCCGGTCCGATCCGGACGTGTCCGGCGGCGCGGGGAGGAAGAGGCTAGGGTTAGGGATCCGGATTTTTTGGTGGAGGTGCCTTTTTATACATAGGAGGAGCTAGGAGGCTCCAAATTGAGCATGGTTTTCGGCCACGTGATCGTGATCGAACGACCGAGACGATGGAGGGGTCTTAGGTGGGTTTTGGGCCACTTTGGAGAGGTGTTGGGCTGCAACACACATGAGGCCTTCTCGGTTCCTCGGTTAACCGTTGGAGTATCAAACAAAGTCCAAATGGCATGAAACTTGACAGGCGGTCTACCGGTTGTAAACCAAGGCCGCTTGGCAAGTATCGGTCCAATCCGAGAATGTTTAACACCCACACACGGAAAGAGGTAAAAAGGACACCGGAGGACATAGGAGCGTTGGAATGCAAAACGGACAACGGGGAAAATGTTCGGATGCATGAGACGAACACGTATGCAAATGCGATGCACATGATGACATGATATGAGATGCATGACAAAGACAAAAGCAACACGGAGACAAAACCCAACAACGAGGAAATATCATAACTTAGTGCCAAAAATGGCAAGAGTTGGAATACAAATATGGCAGGTTACATCTGGGCGTTACAACACTCCACCACTACGAAAGGATCTCGTCCCGAGATCTAGGACTGAAAAAACTCCGGATATTCGGAATGGAGGTGGTCCTCGCGTTCCCAGGTGGCTTCACGTTCAAAATGATGTGACCACTTCACTTTCAGGAATTTAATAGACTTGTTGCGAGTCTTGCGCTCAGTTTCTTCAAGAATAGCAACTAGATGCTCATGATAAGACAGGTCTTCTTGGAGATCAATCTCTTCGAAGTTGACGGTGCGGTCAGGAGTCTTGAAACACTTGCGGAGCTGAGACACGTGAAACACGTCGTGCACATTTGCAAAGTTGGGTGGAAGCTCAAGTTGATAGGCGAGGTCGCCTCTTTTGCCAATGATCTTGAAAGGACCCACGTATCTAGGGGCAAGCTTCCCTTTGATACCGAAGCGACGAGTACCTTTCATTGGAGAGACGCGGAGGTAGACGTGGTCTCCGATCTCGAAAGCCAAGTCACGATGCTTGCTATCATAGTAACTCTTCTGGCGCGATTGTGCGGCTTTGAGATTTTCACGAATGACTTTGCACATTTCTTTAGCCTCTGTGATCAAGTCATTGCCAAGAAGTTGGTGTTCACCAGTTTCTGTCCAGTTAAGAGGAGTACGGCACTTCCTGCCATAGAGAATCTCGAATGGGGCCTTGCCTGAACTCGCTTGGAAGCTGTTGTTGTAGGAGAACTCGACATATGGAAGACAATCTTCCCACTTCATATCAAAAGAAATGACACATGCCCTGAGCATATCTTCAAGAATTTGATTTACTTGCTCGACTTGGCCACTAGTTTGAGGATGAGAAGTTGTGTTGAAGCGAATGTTGGTGCCCATGGCCTTCTGAAAAGAATCCCAGAACTTGGAGGTGAAGATGCTTCCACGATCTGAAGATATCAACTGCGGAATGCTGTGCAGAGAGACAATCCTGGAGGTATATAGATCTGCCAACTGAGCTGCTATGATAGATTCTTTGATAGGAAGAAAATGAGCCACTTTAGTGAGCTTGTCGATGACAACGAAGATAGCATCATTGCCATGCTTGGACTTGGGAAATCCAGTCATGAAGTCCATCTCAATATGATCAAACTTCCATTCTGGAATGGCAAGAGGTTGGAGGAGACCAGCTGGTCGTTGGTGTTCTGCTTTCACTCTTCTGCAGACATCACATTCGTTCACGAACTGAGCAATCTCGCGCTTCATTCGAGTCCACCAATACGACTGGTTGAGGTCATGGTACATCTTTGTACTTCCAGGTTGAATAGAAAGGAGTGAATTGTGAGCCTCGTTCATAATGACTTTACGAAGGTCACCTTTAGGAACAACAATGCGATCCTCGAAGAATAGAGTATCCTTGTCATCAAGGCGATAGCACTTGTACTTGGGTTGACTCTTGGCAATCCCAATCTTCACCTTCTTCACCATAGCATCAAGAAGTTGAGCCTCACCAATCTGATCTTCCAAAGTAGGAGAGACTCAGAGGTTGGCAAGGAATCCTTGAGGAACAACTTGGAGATTGAGTTTGTGGAAAGCTTCACAAAGCTCTGGTTGGTAGGGCTTCATAATCAAACTGTTGCAGTAAGCCTTCCTGCTCAATGCGTCAGCAATTACATTGGCCTTGCCTGGAGTATATTCGAATCTCGGATTATACTCTTGAATCATTTCGACCCAACGAGTCTGCCTGAGGTTGAGGTTGGGCTGAGTGAAGATGTACTTGAGGCTCTTATGATTAGTGAAGATGTCCACTTTTCTTCCCAATAAGAGATGTCTCCATGTTAAAAGAGCATGGACAACTGCCACCAACTCGAGGTCATGAGTGGGGTAGTTCTTTTCGTTGGGCTTCAACTGGCGAGAGGTATAGGCCACAACTTTCTTCTCTTGCATCAACACTGCACCGAGACCTTGAAGGGAAGCATCACAGAAAACCTCGAATGGTTTGGATTCATCAGGAGGAGTCAGAACTGGAGCAGTGACTAACTTCTCTTTGAGGGTGTTGAAAGCGATGTCACATTCAGGCGACCAGACATACTTCACATGCTTCTGGAGGAGGTTGGAAAGAGGCTTCGCGATCTTAGAGACGTTCTCAACGAACCTTCGACAATAGCTTGCAAGCCCAAGGAAGCTGCGGAGTTGCTTCACATTCTGAGGCGGTTCCCAATTCACAATTGCAGACATCTTCTCAGGATTAACAGCTATGCCCTTGGCGGAGATGATATGTCCAAGGTAGAGAACCTCATCGAGCCAAAACTCGCACTTTGAAAACTTCACATAGAACTGATGTTCTCTGAGTTTATCCAGCACCAATCTCAAGTGTTTGGCATGATCCTCCTTGTTCTTGGAAAAGACCAAAATGTCATCGAGATAGACCAAGACGAAGTCATTTGTGTAGGCGTTGAAGATGAAGTTCATCATGCGAGAAAATGTTGGAGGAGCGTTGACAAGGCGGAAAGACATGACAGTGTATTCCTATGAACCATAGCTTGTTCTGGATGATGTCTTGGGTATATCTTCTTCACGAATGTGAATCTGATGATAGCCCATACGGAGGTCAAGCTTGGAGAATACTTGAGCACCTTTGAGTTATTTGAAAAGCTCATTAATGTTGGGAAGTGGGTACTTGTTCTTTATGGTCTTCTTGTTCAATGGACGGTAGTCGACACAAAGTCTGTCTATTCCATCCTTCTTCTTGACAAAAAGAACACCACAGCCCCATGGAGAAGAACTTGGTCGGATGAGACCCATACGCTCTTGAATATCGAGTTGTTTCTTCAGCTCCTTCAACTCTTCAGGTCCAAGCTTGTAAGGACGTTTGCAAACAGGTTCCGTGCCAGGATCAAGATCGATGACGAATTCAACTGGCCGGTGAGGAGGCATTCCTGGAAGCTCTTCTAGAAAGACGTCTTGATATTCACAAACGACTGGAATCTGAGATATGGCATCCAACTCGCCCTTCTCATTGAGAGAAAACAGTCGAATGGTATCATCACGAGCGGCAAAGACGATTACATCCTCAGACGAATGTGTTAATTGAATCTGCCTGACAGCACAATCAAGCTGAGCCTTGTGCTTAGAAAGCCAGTCCATTCCGAGAATAAGATCAATATCCGAGTTACCAAGGACCACTGGAGAGGACAGAAACTTATAGTCACCCAACGTGATAGAGACATCGGGAGAAACCAAACTAGAAGTCATAAGCTTTCCGGGAGAAACAACTTGCATGACTTTGGGCAAAACCTCTGTGTCAACATTGTGCTTCGATCCAAAAGGGAATGACAAGAAATAATGCGATGCACCAGTATAAAAAAGAACTCTTGCAGGAATATCATTAATAGGAAGGTTACCCATAATCACATCTGACGAGTCCTCTGCCTGAGCTGCGTTCATCATGTTGACCTTGGCAAACTTGGGATTATGCTTGACCACTGCGGTGCTAGCAGATCTCTCAGGAGGAGGAGGAGGAGGAAGACGCATCTGATTGAAGCATTTGTTGGCATAGTGACCCTTCTGCCCACACTTGTTGCACGTAACCTCCGAGAGCGGACGGTGATACGGAGCACTTGATCTTGGAGCATGAGACAAAGTCTTTTTTTGAAAGCCTGGGTTGGGGGGGGGGGGAAGATCCATTGCCACCTTTGCTCTTCTGCTGATAAGGCTGACGGAACGGAGGAGGAGGAGGCAACCAATACTTTTGCTGCTTAGTTGCCACTTGAGTTGAGGAAGAAGGAGTTGCATCCTTGACTCGTTTCTTGGAAGCATCGCACTTGAGCTGAGCAGTCTCTTGTTTCAGTGCCATGTTGTAGAACTCATCATACTTCTTTGGCTCGAAAAGCATGAGAGCTAGTTGCAGATCTTCTCTTAGGCCACCTCTGAACTGATAAATCATGCTCTTCTCGTCAGGGACGTCTTGCTTGGCGAAACGAGCGAGCTTCTGGAACATGATGTTATACTGGTAAATAGACAAGCTGCCTTGCTTCCGATTGCGGAACTCCTCACGCTTGCTCTCAACAACACTCTGAGGAATGTGGTGAGCTTTGAAGTCTTGGCGGAATTCATCCCAGGTAATCACACGACCTCCTCTGGAATCTTTGTATTGCTAATACCACTCTACAGCTTAGTCTTTGAGTTGGAACAAGGCAAACTTGACAAAGTCCTCAGGCCTGACGTTGCTGCACTCGAAATGCTTGCAGATATCCACGAGCCAATCATCAGCGTCTGTTGCCTCGACACAGTTACTGAAGGTCTTTGGCTAGTTTGCAAGGAACTGGTTGAGTGTAGCAAACTAATTCTGATTGTTGCCATGGCCTTGATTTCCTTGGTTGTGCTCTTGCAAGAGTTGCATAAGCATTTGCGAGTTGGCGTTGGTACCAGCCATCACAGCTTTCCATGCCTCCGGAGGTGGAGGTGGTGGCGGCGGTTCAGGATTCTGACGCGTTGGAGGAGCCATCCTGAAGAGGGTGACATTCGTTAGCATCTTGACAGACATATATTCAAGCTGAATCAAATGGATCAAAATTGCAACATATAGTCTTAACATCCGAACAAGAATGAACGAATGCATTCCAAATTAAATGGTCACACTTCTATAAATTGAGAAACCACTTAGATAGAGGTAGATGAATAAAACAACAAGGTACGGACAAGAACAAATACTTGGTAAGGATTACCCAATCACGAACCAAATATTTGCGGAAGAAATACTAGAGCTACATGAATTCCCACCTATGAAACTCCCGAAATTTTCCGGTTATGCAATCAGGTGTTTGGGATACAGGGGAAGCATAATATCTCACCCAAAACTAGCAAATCCTACATCCAGCTGTATCCATCCTTCAAAACATAACCAAGAAACCTTCGGAAATCATTTACCTCAACCTTAGAAAAGCATCCGTTGTACGAGTTATGGCAATACTCCTGAACTCCCGCCCCAGTACTGGGTGGCGTCGAGGTTATCTCACCAACAACTGCATAAAAGAGATTTTCGATGTCGGTGAAACTCAGGTATTCCAGAATTGCAACGATAAAATTGTGACGACAACACCTCAGAGCTCAACTCCCCGGGACACTGCCACAATCCCTAAATGTCAGGAGGCACCAAGAACAATATTCTCGTCACAAAACCATCGGAACGATTCCAAGATACCCGCGTGATCCTAAATTTTTTTAGTGAAATTTGAGAAGAGAAGAGTCAAAACTCTACGTCAGGATGCCTCACCATAGCGACGAAGGGACTGAGGAGTAAAAAGAATCCTACTCTCCGATATATATAATCCTAAAAGACTCAAAACATTTTTCTAGACTCAACAACGCTAATGATTCGATCAAGCAGGGGGCTCCTAAGTCGGGGAAGGCTCTGATTACCAACTTGTAACACCCACGATGCGGCTATATCTCCCACGTGTCGGAACATGACTTAGAGGCATAACCGCATTGTAGGCAATGTCGCAAGAGGGGTAATCTTTACACATCCAATGTACTGGATAAGAAAAGAGGTACATACATAGTTGGCTTACAATCGCCACGTCACACAATACATAAATATATCATTACAATCATCCAGATACAATCATGGTCCGACTATGGAACCAAAATAAAGACAACCCCAAATGCATAATATCCCCGATCGCCCCAACTGGGCTCCACTACTGATCATCTGGAAAGGAAACATAGTATCGTCCTGAGTCCTCATCGAACTCCCACTTGAGCTCAGTCGCATCTCCTGGAACGGTATCATCGGTCCCTGCATCTAGTTTTGAAGTAACCTCTGAGTCACGGGGACTCAGCAATCTCACACCCTCGCGATCAAGACTATTTAAGCTTATAGGTAGGGAAAAAGTATGAGGTGGAGCTGCAGCAAGCACTAGCATATATGGTGGCTAACATACACAAATGATAGCGAGAAGAGGAGGCAAAGCACGGTCGAGAATCTATGATCAAGAAGTGATCCTAGAACAGCCTATGTTCAAGCATAACACAAGACCGTGTTCTCTTCCCGGACTCCGCCGAACCATCACGGCTGCACACGCTGTTGATTCATTTTAGTTAAGTTAAGTTTCAGGTTTTCTACAACCGGACATTAACAAATTCCCATCTTCCCATAACCGCAGGCATGGCTTTCGAAAGTTCAAATCCCTGCAGGGGTGTCCCAACTTAGCCCATCACAAGCTCTCATGGTCAACGAAGGATATTCCTTCTCCCAAGACAACCCGATCAGACTCGAAATCCCGGTTATAATCCATCTCTACAATGGTAAAACGAAACTAGCAAAACCGCCCGAATGTGCCGACAAATCCCGATAGGAGCTGCACATATCTCGTTCTCAGGGCACACTCGGATGAGACATCCTACGAGTAAAACCAACCCTCAAGTTGCCCCGAGGTGGCCCCACAGTCTACTCGGTTCGGACCAACACTCAGAGGAGCACTGGCCCGGGGGGGTTAAAATAAAGATGACCCTTGAGTCCGCAGAACCCAAGGGAAAAGAGGCTAGGTGGCAAATGGTAAAACCAAGGTTGGGCCTTGCAGGAGGAGTTTTATTCAAGGCGAACTGTCAAGGGGTTCCCATTATGACCCAACCATTTAAGGAACGCAAAATCAAGGAACATAACACCGGTATGACGGAAACTAGGGCGGCAAGAGTGGAACAAAACACCAGGCATAAGGCCGAGCCTTCCACCCTTTACCAAGTGTATAGATGCATTAAGGTAAACAATATATAATAATGATATCCCAACAAATAAACATGTTCCAACAAGGAATAAACTCCAAACTTCACCTGCAACTAACAACGCTATAAGAGGGGCTGAGCAAAGCGGTAACATAGCCAAGCAACGGTTTGCTAGGACAAGGTGGGTTAGAGGTTTGACATGGCAATATGGGAGGCATGATAAGCATGTGGTAGGTATCGTAGCATAGGCATAGCAATAGAGCGAGCAACTAGCAAGCAAAGATAGAAGTGATTTCGAGGGTATGGTCATCTTGCCTGCAAAGTTCTCCGAGTTGACGTTAGCTTGATCCTCGTAAGCGTACTCAACTGGTTCCTCGATCACGTACTCGTCTCCCGGCTCTACCCAAAGAAAGAACACAAACAAAGGGAACCACAATCAACCACGGTGCAATGCACAAGAAACATGATGCAAAACATGGCATGATATGCGGGACGTGATATGCAATGCATATGCATGCTTCGGAAAGGAAAGATTGAACCTGGCCTCAACTTGGAAAACCAAGAGTGCCGCTGGAAATATGAGTTGATTTTGGTCGAAATCGATATAAAGATCACCGGAATCGGATGCACGGTTTGCAAATGACAAGCAAAACAATAATGGCATCAAGCTGCGATTAACAGCACGAGGACATCTAAATGCATCAAGAACAACAAGCTACTGCACTCTAACATAACAACAAAGCACATGGCACTGATCCACTCAAGATGCTTGACAAAAGATGAACACTGAGCTATGGCTAATTCACTCAATAGCAGGTTCAAACAAGCATGGAAAAAGTGCAAAAGATATGAGGTTCACAGACTTGGTGAAAATAACAACATGTCAGGATTTAACATCAGGAAGCAATGTTTAGAGCAAGATAACAACATGCTACAGGAAGATATCATGGCAAAGCTAGGCATGGAATGAAGCTACTCAAAGCATACAATGGCAACCATGTGAACATAGCAAGTTTCGTTAACAGATTCAGACTTAGCAGAAAACTGGAATATGGCAAAACAGAATTACGTAGGCATGTTTGCGAGCTCGATGCACTCACCACAAGGCATTGCATGACAAGCTAAGCATACACCCAGCAAGTAGACATGATAAATAAGCTAACCATGGCAAGAACGACCTCATAGCATGCACGGATGAACTATAACAACCTCGGCAAAATTGCTTAACATGTAAACAATCTGCCAGGAACATTTTATAGCAAAAGTAGAGCAAGATTGAGTCATGCTAGGGTGCTCCATAATAGCAAGCAAAGACATGGATGGATAGAGCATAACATTATCTCAAAATCACCCTTACTGAACATGCTCAAAAGAGGCATGGATCTCTCTGTAGCAACAAGAATACATGGCATAAAAATATTATTAGGGAAAAGACTTAGAAGAATTCTAAGTCCCTGAAATCAGCAACATCATGAGAGCTACTTTGCATGCTTGTTCTAGTCACCACAAAGATCACAAAAATACCTGGCTTACACCCCTGTAAAGATGGCATGGCATACTTCAAAACACATGTAGGGCTCAAGTTCATAGGAGGCACACATTAAACATGGCAAAAATGACAAATGTCCAATCTCTGATAAGAATCAGAACCTAACATTACATAGCACTCTTGCAACAGCATTTAGGGCATCAAGATGAACTCAAATGAACATGGTGCAATGCAATGAAATGAAGTACACATCGGGACGAACAATTTGATATGCTACACGCCCAAAACGGAGCCACGAATGCAAAGATATGACATGATGAAAAACGCTAAAATTACTAGGGACTTAGAGGAGGAACGAAGTCAACCCTAGGGTTTACTGGCAGATCTGGATCGGGCGGCATGCTGCACGAGGATGGTCGGGGAAGATCTCGCCGGAGACGGGGCGACGGCGGCCGGAGTTGGACGGGGAGCCACGGCGGGGCGAATCCATCCACGGGCTCGCCAGAGCGGACGGCGGACGGGCGCGGCGTCGCGGTTGGCAACAGCGGAGGGGGCGACCGGGCGGCGCGCGGCGGCTGGCGACCGAGGAGGCGGCGTTCGCCGGCGAGGATGGCAGGCGGCGGCGCGACGAGCGAAGACGGCGGGGTCGAGGCGCGGGCGGCGCGCGCGAGGGAGCCTGGCGGCGGCGGCGCGCGGGCCGGAGGGCCTTCCCTGGGCCGCGCGGGCCGGCGCGGGGGAGACGGCGGCGGTGACAGTTGGTGGCGCGGGAGTGGCCGAGGCGGCTGGGCGGACGCGTCCGGTCCGTTCCGGACGTGTCCGGCGGCGCGGGGAGGAAGAGGCTAGGGTTAGGGATCCGGATTTTTTGGTGGAGGTGCCTTTTTATACATAGGAGGAGCTAGGAGGCTCCAAATTGAGCATGATTTTCGGCTACGTGATCGTGATCGAACGACCAAGACGATGGAGGGGTCTTAGGTGGGTTTTGGGCCACTTTGGAGAGGTGTTGGGCTGCAACACACACGAGGCCTTCTCGGTTCCTCGGTTAACCATTGCAGTATCAAACGAAGTCCAAATGGCACGAAACTTGACAGGTGGTCTACTGGTTGTAAACCAAGGCCGCTTGGCAAGTCTTGGTCCAATCCGGGAACGTTTAACACCCACACACGAAAAGAGGTAAAAGGGGACACCGGAGGACATAGGAGCATCGGAATGCAAAATGGACAACGGGGAAAATGCTCGGATGCATGAGACAAACACGTATGCAAATGCGATGCACATGATGACATGATATCAGATGCATGACAAAGACAAAAGCAACATGGAGACAAAACCCAACAACGAAGAAATATCATAACTTAGTGCCGAAAATGGCAAGAGTTGGAATACAAATATGACAGGTTACATCTGGGGCGTTACAGTACCCCCAAACGATCAGATACGGAACGAAAACCCTAATTCCACCGCCGTAACTTTCTGTATCCACGAGATCCCATCTCGGGGCCTGTTCCGGAGCTCCGCCGGAGGGGGCCTAGATCACGGAGGGCTTCTACATCAACACCATAGCCCTTCCGATGAAGTGTGAGTAGTTTACCTCAGACCTACGGGTCCATAGTTATTAGCTAGATGGCTTCTTCTCTCTTTTTGGATCTCAATACAAAGTTCCCCCCTCTCTTGTGGAGATCTATTCGATGTAATCTTCTTTTGCAGTGTGTTTGTTGAGACCGATGAATTGTGGGTTTATGATCAAGTTTATCTATGAACAATATTTGAATCTTCTCTGAATTCTTTTATGTATGATTGGTTATCTTTGCAAGTCTCTTCGAATTGCTTTGGCCTACTAGATTGATCTTTCTTGCAATGGGAGAAGTGCTTAGCTTTGGGTTCAATCGTGCATAGGCATGTATTGATCCTTTCCCAGTGACAGTAGGGGCAGCAAGGCATGTATTGTATTGTATTGTATTGTTGCCATCGAGGATAACAAGATGGGGTTTATTTCATATTGCTTGAGTTTATCCCTCTACATCATGTATCTTGCTTAAGGCGTTACTCTGTTCTTATGAACTTAATACTCTAGATGCATGCTGGATAGCGGTCGATGTGTGGAGTAATAGTAGTAGATGCATGCAGGAGTCGGTCTACTTGTTTTGGATGTGATGCCCATATACATGATCATACCTAGATATTCTCATAACTATGCTCAATTCTGTCAATTGCTCAACAGTAATTTGTTCACCCACCATAAAATACTTATGCTCTTGAGAGAAGCCACTAGTGAAACCTATGGCCCCCGGGTGTATCTTCCATCATATTAATCTTCCAACACTTAGTTATTTTCATTGCCTTTTATTTTACTTTGCATCTTTATCATAAAAACACCAAAAATATTACCTTATCATATCTATCAGATCTCACTCTCGTAAGTGACCGTGTTGGGATTGAAAACCCCTTATCGCGTTGGTTGCGAGGATTTATTTGTTTTGTGCAGGTGCGAGGGACTCACGCGTAGCCTCCTAGTGGATTGATACCTTGGTTCTAAAAAACCGAGGTAAATACTTCCGCTACTTTGCTGCATCACCCTTTCCTCTTCAAGGGAAAACCAACACAGTGCTCAAGAGGTAGCAATAGTTTTGTTTCTTTTCTTTGGTGGTCGAGAGGAGAAGACCATGATTAAAATGCTGAGTGGCTCTCATATGCATTATTGTTGATCTAACAAAAAGCCTGTATTACCTTGTCTTCTCTCTTGAATTGAATGCTTGCAGATTCCAGCTTAGTCCAATGCACGTGCACTATTATTATTATTATCCACATCGTTCGGTCGTGCAAGTGAAAGGCAGTAATGATGATTATATGATGAACTTATTGAGATGAGAAAATCTGGTATGAACTCGGCCTCTCTTGTTTTTGTAAATATGATTAGTTCATCGTTCCTGATTCAGCCTATTATGAAAGAAACATGTTTGCAATGACAATTAGAGATTATAGTTTCTTATGCCATGCTTAATTAGCTAGGAGTTTATAATGGTTTACCTTGCGTGCCAACATGCTATTAAAATGGTTGTGATGTGGTATGATAGGGTGGTATCCTCTTTTGAATTATTCGAGTGGCTTAACTTGGCACATGTTCATGCATGTAGTTGAAACAAAATCAACATAGCCTCTATGATATTTATGTTCATGGTGCATTATATCCTACTCATGCTTGCATTCGGTGTTGATTAATTTTAATGCATGTTCATGACTATTGTCGCACTCTAGCTGGTCGCTTCCCAGTCTTTTTCTAGCCTTCACTTGTACTAAGCGGGAATATTGCTTGTGCATCCAATTCCATAAACCCCAAAGTTATTCCATATGAGTCCACCATACCTACCTATACACAGTACCTACTGATAACCCACAAGTATAGGGGATCGTAACAGTTTTCGAGGGTAGAGTATTCAACCCAAATTTATTTATTCGACACAAGGGGAGCCAAAGAATATTCTCAAGTATTAGCAGCTCAGTTGTCAATTCAACCACACCTGGAAACTTAATATCTGCAGCAAAGTGTTTAGTAGCAAAGTAATATGATAGAAGTGGTAACGGTAGCAAAAGTAATGTTTTTGGTATTTTTGTAGTGATGATAGCAATAGCAACGGAAAAGAAAATAAGCGAGGAACAATATATGGAAAGCTCGTAGGCAATGGATCAGTGATGGAGAATTATGTCGGATGCGGTTCATCATGTAACAGTCATAACCTAGGGTGACACAGAACTAGCTCCAGTTCATCAATGTAATGTAGGCATGTATTCCGAATATAGTCATACGTGCTTATGGAAAAGAACTTGCATGATATCTTTTGTCCTACCCTCCCATGGCAGCGGGGTCCTTACGGAAACTAAGGGACATTAAGGCCTCCTTTTAATAGAGTACCGGAACAAAGCATTAACACATAGTGAATACATGAACTCCTCAAACTACGGTCATCACCGGTAAGTATCCCGATTATTGTCACTTCGGGGTTAACGGATCATAACACATAATAGGTGACTATAGACTTGCAATATAGGATCAAGAACTCTCATATATTGATGAAAACATAATAGGTTCAGATCTGAAATCATGGCACTCGGGCCCTAGTGACAAGCATTAAGCATAGCAAAGTCATAGCAATATCAATCTCAGAACATAGTGGGTACTAGGGATCAAACCCTAACAAAACTAACTCGATTACATGATAGATCCCATCCAACCCATCACCTCTCTGAAGGATGGTTGATGATGACGATGGCGACGGATTCCCCTCTCCGGAGCCCCGAACGGACTCCGGATCAGCCCTCCCGAGAGGTTTTAGGGCTTGGCGGCGGCTCCGTATCATAAAACGCGATGATTTCTTCTCTCTGATTTTTTTCTCCCTGAAACCAAACATGTAGAGTTGGAGTTGGAGTTGGAGGAGCTCCAGGGGGCCCACGAGGTAGGGGGCACGCCCCCACCCTCGTGGACAGGTGGTGGGGCCCCTGGCCTTCATCTTTTGCAAGGATGTTTTATATTTTCCAAAAAGGTGTTCCGTGAAGTTTCAGGTCATTCCGAGAACTTCTGTTTCTGCACATAAATAACATCATGGTAATTCTGCTGAAAACAGCGTCAGTCCGGGTTAGTTCCATTCAAATCATGCAAGTTAGAGTCCAAAACAAGGGCAAAAGTAAATATGTAATTCAAAACAAGTTAGAGTCCAAAACAAGTTGGAAAAGTAGATACGACGGAGACGTATCAACTCCCCCAAGCTTAAACCTTTGCTTGTCCTCAAGCAATTCAGTTGACAAACTGAAAGTGATAAAGAAAAACTTTTACAAACTCTGTTTGCTCTTGTTGTTGTAAATATGTAAAGCCAGCATTCAAGTTTTCAGCAAAGATTATAACAAACCACATTCACAATAACGCTCAGGTCTCAATTTTACTCATATCAATGGCATAATCAACTAGCGAGCAATAATAATAAATCTCGGATGACAACACTTTCTCAAAACAATCATAATATGATATAACAAGATGGTATCTCGCTAGCCCTTTCTGAGACCGCAAAACATAAATGCAGAGCACCTTTAAAGATCAAGGACTGACTAGACATTGTAATTCATGGTAAAAGAGATTCAGTCAAGTCATACTCAATGTAAACTAACGGTAATGAATGCAAATGATAGTGGTGCTCTCCAACTGGTGCTTTTTAATAAGATGATGAATCAACATAAAAGTAAATAGATAGGCCCTTCGCAGAGGGAAGCAGGGATTTGTAGAGGTGCTAGAGCTCGGTTTTGAAATAGAGGTGAATAATATTTTGAGCGGTATACTTTCATTGTCAACATAACAACCAAGAGATGGCGATATCTTCCATGCTACACACATTATAGGTGGTTCCCAAACAGAATGGTAAAGTTTATACTCCCCCTTCCACCAACAAGCATCAATCCATGGCTTGCTCGAAACAACGAGTGTCTCCAACTAACAGGAGTCCCAGGGGGAGTTTTATTTGCAATTATTTTGATTTAGTTTGCATAAAGCATGGGACTCGGCATCCCGGTGACCAGCCACTTTCTCGTGAGTGAGGAGCGGAGTCCACTCCTCTTGAGAATAACCAGCCTAACATGGAAGATACGGACAACCCTAGTCGATACATGAGCTATTCGAGCATACAAAACAGGATATTTATTTGAAGGTTTAGAGTTTGGCACATACAAATTTACTTGGAACGGCAGGTAGATACCGTATATAGGTAGGTATGGTGGACTCATGTGGAATAACTTTGGGGTTAACGGAGTTGGATGCACCAGCAGTATTCCCGCTTAGTGCAGGTGAAGGCTAGCAAAAGACTGGGAAGCGACCAGCTAGAGAGCGACAACAGTCATGAACATGCATTAAAATTAATCAACACCGAATGCAAGCATGAGTAGGATATAACTCATAGCTAATCAAGCATGGCACAAGAAACTATGATCTCTAGTTGTCATTGCAAACATGTTTATTCATAATAGGCCGAATCAGGAACGATGAACTAATCATATTTACAAAAACAAAAGAGGTCGAGTTCATACCAGCCTTTCTCATCTCAGTCAATCCATCATATATCGTCATAATTGCCTTTCACTTGCATGACCGAACGATGTGAATAATAATAATAGTGCTCGTGCATTGGACTAAGCTGGAATATGCAAGCATTCAATAAATAGGAGAAGACAAGGCAATATGGGCTATTTTGTCAGATCAACAATTATGCATATAAGAGCCACTTCAACAATTTAATTATGGTCTTATCCTATCGACCCCAAAGAAAAGAAAAGAAATAAAACTATTTACACGGGAAAGCTCCCAACAAGCAAAAGAAGAACATGAAATATTTTTGGGTTTTCTTTTTAATTACTACTACAAGCATTGAAATTAAAACTAGCTAAAAGCTACAACTAATTTTTTTGGTTTTTCTTAAGGTTTATCAAACACACAAGAAGAAAGCATAAAAAGGAAATAAACTAGCATGGATGATACAATGAAAAATATGAGCACCGACATCTAGCAATGAGTGTGTGAACATAAATGTAATATCGGTGGGAAATACGTACTCCCCCAAGCTTAGGCTTTTGGCCTAAGTTGGTCTATGGCCACGGCTGGCCTGGCAGATATCCATAATAATAGTTGGGGTTGTACTGCGAAGAGGAAGAAGACTCCGATTGCCACTGGTTGGCAATCATCTCCGGATCCCACTGGTAATTAGACTGTCGTGGAGGATCAACTTGTGATTCCAGCTCTGGCCCTGTGGCTGATGTAGGGTTCCGATAGGCGTGAATAGCCTCTAATGGAACAAGGTACTGGCCTGCAGATAAATCAAACAAGGAAGGAGCAGGCAGGGTAATAGTCTAAGGATGATGTTTATCAAAGAACAATTTGTATTTAAGCTCTCCTTCCCTATTCTTAACAATAAAATCATGTGCCACCATACTCTTATAATCTAAATAAACACGAGGCGGCACTTTTTCTTCCTTCTCATAATGCCTAATAGGTATGTTAAAATGTGCAGCTAGGCGTGAAGCATAGATGCCTCCAAAGATGGGGCCCTTTGTACGGTTCAGACTTAACCGTTTAGCAATAATGCCGCCCATACTAACAGAGTTATCACTGAATAAACCGTGGAGCAAAATAATAATATTAGGAACACTAAGGTTTCCACAGTTTCCGCGACCAATTAAGCAATGACTAGCAAATAATGCAAAATAGCGTCAAACAGGAAAATGTATGCTAGTGATTCGTGCATCAGAAATCTTCCTTGTTTCCCCTACAGTGATGATATCAATAAACCCATCCACATCGCTGCAATGTGGTTCCTCTGTCGTGCCCTCGAAAGGGACCAAACAAACCCGACAAAAATCATAAAGTGACATCTCCTTATGTTCATCATATAAATAAAACTCCACCGTAGGTGGTGAGCTCCTAGAGTGGAAATGAAAGTTTTGCACAAAGATATTTGTGAGTAGGAGATACCGATTGCGTTGGTCATGGAGGAAAGCGGTGAGGCCTGCATTCTTAGCCAATTCATAAAAATCTTCATAAATCTCGGCTGCTCTCAAGAAATCATCGAAAGGCCATTCACACGATCGAACCTCCGCGGTGCGAGGCAAATTATACTTGGGCTTCTATGCCTTTTCCTTCGAACTTTGGCTCAATGAGCCCCTCAAAAGTCTCTTCATTATTTTCTAAAAAATTCTGAAATTTTTAGTAACTTCAAAATAAAAGTAAATCAAACTCAATAATATTGATAGCAGCTACTCCTACAAGTGCCTAGAGCCTATATCATGCATCAAAACTACTTGTAACCATATAAATTTGACATGCAAGCTCAAGAACGTGGTCACCTAGGCAGCACAAATTTGCAATGAATAAAGCACTAGAACAAAAACTAATTGGACCAATGGAGGAGTCACATACCAAGGAACAATCTCCCCAAGCAGTTTTGTGAGAGGTGCTTTGAGCAAGGAGATCGAAAATGGCAGCAAAATGAGCTTGGACTCGGGTATAAACTGGATATTCGTGTTTGTGGGAGGAAGAAGGAGTGTGTGGGTGAAAGGATAAGTGGAGGAGGGCCACCGTGGGCCCACGAGGTAGGGGGCGCGCCCAGGGGGTAGGGCGCGCCCTCCACCCTCGTGGCCAGGTGGATGACCCCCCTGCTGTGTTCTCAGTGTCAAATATTCTCAAATATTCTAGAAAAAATCATATTTAAATTTCAGGGCATTTGGAGAACTTTTATTTTCGGGGTATTTTTATATTGCACGGATAATCAGATAACAGACAGAAAAATACTTTTTTATTTTATTTGATATAAATAACAGAAAGTAAAAGTGGGGTACAGAAGGTTGTGCCTTCTAGTTTCATCCATCTCATGCTCATCAAAAGGAATCCACTAACAAGGTTGATTAGGTCTTGTTAACAAACTCATTCCGAATAACATGGAACCGGAGAAATTTCGAATAACACTATGTTACCTCAATGGGGATATGCACATCCCCAATAATAAGAATATCGTATTTCCTCTTGATAGTAGGAAGAGGAAATTCAAAACCTCCAAATATAATCGATGGAATTTTTCCAATAGATTTGATACTATGAACTTGAGGTTGTTTCCTCGGAAAGTGTACCGTATGCTCATTACCATTAACATGAAAAGTCACATTGCCTTTAGTGCAATCAATAACAGCCCCTGTAGTATTCAAAAAGGGTCTTCCAAGAATAATAGACATACTATCGTCCTCGGGGATATCAATAATAACAAAGTCTGTTAAAATAGTAATGTTTGCAACTACAACAGGCACATCCTCACAAATACCGACAGGTATAGCAGTTGATTTATCAGCCATTTGCAAAGATATTTCAGTAGGTGTCAACTTATTCAAATCAAGTCTACGATATAAAGAGAGAGGCATAACACTAACACTGGCTCCAAGATCACATAAAGCACTTTTAACATAATTTCTTTTAATGGAGCATGGTATAGTGGGTACTCCTGGATCTCCAAGTTTCTTTGGTATTCCACCCTCAAAAGTATAATTAGCAAGCATGGTGGAAATTTCATCTTCTGGTATCTTTCTTTTATTAGTAACAATATCTTTCATATCCTTAGCATAAGGATTCATTTTGAGCATATTAGTTAATCGCATACGCAAAAAGATAGGTCTAATCATTTCAGCAAAGCACTCAAAATCCTCATCATCCTTTTTATTGGATGGTTTGGGAGGAAAAGGCATGGGTTTCTGAACCCAAGGCTCTCTTTCTTTTCCATGTTTCCTAGCAACAAAGTCTTTCTTATCATAACGTTGATTCTTTGATTGTGGGTTATCAAGATCAATAGTAGGTTCAATTTCTATATAATTATGATTACTAGGTTGAGCATCATCATGAACATTATCATTAACATTATCACTAGTTTCAGGTTCATTACCAGATTGTGTTTCAACATTAGAAATAGAAATATCATTTGGATTCTCAGGTGTTTCAGCAATAGGTCCCCTAGAAGCATGCAAAGTCCTATCACTTTTCTTTTTCTTTCTATTAGAAGGACTAGGTGCATCTACATTATTTCTCTGAGAATCTTGCTCAATTCTCTTAGAGTGGCCTTCAGGATACAGAGGTTCCTGAGTCATTCTACCACCTCTAGTCATAACTCTAACAACATTATCATTATTTTTACTATTCAATTCATTGAGCAAATCATTTTGAGCTTTAAGTACTTGTTCTACTTGAGTGGTAACCATAGAAGCATGTTTACTAATAAGTTTAAGTTCACCTTTGACATTAGCCATATAATCACCCAAGTGTTCAAGCATATTTGAATTGTATTTCAATTGTCTACCAAAATAAGCATTAAAATCTTCTTGCTTAGCCATAAATTTATCAAACTCATTTAAGCATGGGCTAGCAAACTTAGTAAATGGGATTTCAGCTTTAGCATATCTATAGAGAGAATTTACCTTTACTACCTGTGTCGGGTTATCAAGACCATGTTTTTCTTCAACATGCGGTAAATTAAGACCATGTATTTCTTCAATAGGACATAAATTCTTAACATCTTCAGCTTTAATACCTTTTTCTTTCATAGATTTCTTTGCCTCTTGCATATCTTCAGGACTGAGAAATAGAATACCCCTCTTCTTCGGAGTTGGTTTAGGAATAGGCTCACGAACTGGCTCAGGAAGTGTCCAATTATTTTCATTTGCCAACATATTGTTCAATAGAATTTCAGCTTCATCCGGCGTTCTTTCCCTGAAAACAGAACCAGCACAACTATCCAGGTAATCTCTGGAAGCATCGGTTAGTCCATTATAAAAGATATCAATTTTTCATTTTTCTTAAGAGGATGATCAGGCAAAGAATTAAGTAATTGGAGAAGCCTCCCCCAAGCATGTGGGAGACTCTCTTCTTAAATTTACACAAAATTATATATATCCCTTAAAGCAGCTTGTTTCTTATGAGCAGGGAAATATTTAGCAGAGAAGTAATAAATCATATCCTGGGGACTATGCACAAAACCAGTATCAAGAGAATTAAACCATATCTTAGCTTCACCCTTCAATGAGAACGGAAATATTTTAAGGATATAAAAGTAGCGAGTTCTCTCATCATTAGTGAACAGGGTGGCTATATCATTTAATTTAGTAAGATGTGCCACAACAGTTTCAGATTCATAGCCATGAAAAGGATTAGATTCAACCAAAGTAATTATATCAGGTTCAACAGAGAATTCATAATCCTTATCGGTAACACAGATAGGTGAAGTAGCAAAAGCAGGGTCAGGTTTCATTCTAGCATTTAGAGATTGCTTATTCCATTTAGCTAATAACCTCTTGAGTTCGTATCTATCTTTGCAAGCTAAAATAGCTAAAGAAGCTTCTTTATCAAAAATATAACCCTTAGGAATAACAGGCAAGTCTTCATCATTACTTTCATCAGTATTATCAGATTCAATATTTTCATTCTCTCTAGACCAAGCAAGTTGTTCATCAAGAAATTCACCAAGTGGCACGGTAGTATCAAGCATAGAAGTAGTTTCATCATAAGTATCATGCATAGCAGAAGTGGCATCATCAATAACATGCGACATATCAGAACGAATAGCAGAAGCAGGTTTAGGTGTCGCAAGCTTACTCAAAACAGAAGGTGAATCAAGTGCAGAGCTAGATGGCAGTTCCTTACCTCCCCTCGTAGTTGAGGGATAAATCTTGGTTTTTGGATCTCTCAAGATCTTCATAATGATAAGCAGGTATAAATCCCAAGTGACTCAAAGAATAGAGCTATGCTCCCCGGCAACGGCGCCAGAAAATAGTCTTGATAACCCACAAGTATAGGGGATCGCAACAGTTTTCGAGGGTAGAGTATTCAACCCAAATTTATTGATTCGACACAAGGGGAGCCAAAGAATATTCTCAAGTATTAGCAGCTCAGTTGTCAATTCAACCACACCTGGAAACTTAATATCTGCAGCAAAGTGTTTAGTAGCAAAGTAATGTGATAGTAGTGGTAACGGTAGCAAAAGTAATATTTTTGGTATTTTGTAGTGATGATAGCAATAGCAACGGAAAAGTAAATAGGCGAGGAACAATATATGGAAAGCTCGTAGGCAATGGATCACTGATGGAGAATTATGTCAGATGCGGTTCATCATGTAACAGTCATAACCTAGGGTGACACAGAACTAGCTCCAGTTCATCAATGTAATGTAGGCATGTATTCCGAATATAGTCATACGTGCTTATGGAAAAGAACTTGCATGACATCTTTTGTCCTACCCTCCCGTGGCAGCGGGGTCCTTACGGAAACTAAGGGATATTAAGGCCTCCTTTTAATAGAGTACCGGAACAAAGCATTAACACATAGTGAATACATCAACTCCTGAAACTACGGTCATCACCGGTAAGTATCCCGATTATTGTCACTTCGGGGTTAACGGATCATAACACATAATAGGTGACTATAGACTTGCAAGATAGGATCAAGAACTCTCATATATTGATGAAAACATAATAGGTTCAGATCTGAAATCATGGCACTCGGGCCCTAGTGACAAGTATTAAGCATAGCAAAGTCATAGCAACATCAATCTCAGAACATAGTGGATACTAGGGATCAAACCCTAACAAAACTAACTCAATTACATGATAGATCACATCCAACCCATCACCGTCCAGCAAGCCTACGATGGATTACTCACGCACGGCGGTGAGCATCATGAAATTGGTGATGGAGGATGGTTGATGATGACGATGGCGACGGATTCCCCTCTCCGGAGCACCGAACGGACTCCAGATCAGCCCTCCCGAGAGGTTTTAGGGCTTGGTGGCGGCTCTGTATCGTAAACGCGATGATTTCTTCTCTCTGATTTTTTATCCCCGAAACCAAATATATAGAGTTGGAGTTGGAGTCAGAGGAGCTCCAGGGGGCCCACGAGGTAGGGGGCGCGCCCCCACCCTCGTGGACAGGTGGTGGGCCCCCTTGGCCTTCATCTTTTGCAAGGATTTTTTATATTTTCCAAAAAGGTGTTCCGTGAAGTTTCAGGTCATTCCGAGAACTTTTGTTTCTGCAGATAAATAACATCATGGTAATTCTGCTGAAAACAACGTCAGTCCGAGTTAGTTCCATTCAAATCATACAAGTTAGAGTCCAAAACAAAGGCAAAAGTGTTTGGAAAAGTAGATACGACGGAGACGTATCACCTACCTGGCGTTCCAAGTAAATTTGTATGTGCCAAACTCTAAACCTTCAAATAAACATTCTGTTTTGTATGCTCGAATAGCTCATGTATCAACTAGGGATGTCTGTATCCTCCATGCTAGGCAGGTTTTTCTCAAGAGGAGTGGACTTCGCTCCTCACTCACGAGAAAATGGCTGGTCACCGGGATGCCCAGTCCCATGCTTTATGCAAATAAAATCAAAATAACTGCAAACAAAACTCCCCCGGGACTATTGTTAGTTGGAGGCACTCGTTGTTTCGAGCAAGCCATGGATTGATGCTTGTTGGTGGAGGGGGAGTATAAACTTTACCATTCTGTTTGGGAACCGCCTATAATGTGTGTAGCATGGAAGATATCGAGATCTCTCGGTTGTTATGTTGACAATGAAAGTATACCGCTCAAAATATTAGTCATACCTATTTCAAAACAAGCTCTAGCACCTCTACAAATCCCTGCTTCCCTCTGCGAAGGGCCTATCCATTTACTTTTATGTTGAGTCATCATCCTCTTATTAAAAAGCACCAATTGGAGAGCACCACTGTCATTTGCATCCATTACTGTTAGTTTACATTGAGTATGACTTGACTGGATCTCTTTTACCATGAATTACAATGTCTAGTCAGTCCTTGATCTTTAAAGGTGCTCTGCATTTATGTTTTGCGGTCTTAGAAAGGGCTAGCGAGATACCATCTTCTTATATCATATTATGATTGTTTCGAGAAAGTGTTGTCATCCGAGATTTATTATTATTGCTCGCTAGTTGATTATACTATTGATATGAGTAAACATGAGACCTAAATGTTATTATGAATATGGTTAGTTCATAATCTTTGCTAAAAACTTGAATGCTGGCTTTACATATTTACAACAACAAGAGCAAACAGAGTTTGTAAAAGTTTTTCTTTATCACTTTTAGTTTATCAACTGAATTGCTTGAGGACAAGCAAAGGTTTAAGCTTGGGGGAGTTGATACTTCTCCGTCGTATATACTTCTCCAAACACTTTTGCCCTTGTTTTAGACTCTAACTTGCATGATTTGAATGGAACTAACCCGGACTGATGCTGTTTTCAGCAGAATTGCCGTGGTGTCATTTTGTGCAGAAATAAAAGTTCTCAGAATGACGTGAAAATCAACGGAGATTATTTTTGGAATATATAAAAAATACTGGAAGAAAGATCCACGTCAGGGGCCCACACCCTGTCCATGAGGGTGGGGACGCGCCCTACCCCCCTGGGCACGCCCCTGCCTCCTGGCCCCCTGACGCTCCACCGACCTCAACTCCAACTCCATATATTCGTGTCCGGGGAGAAAAAAATCAAAGAGAAGGATTCATCGCGTTTTACGATACGGAGCCACCGCCAAGCCCTAAACTTTCTTGGGAGGGCTGATCTGGAGTCCGTTCGGGGCTCCGGAGAGTGGAATCCGTCGCCATCATCATCATCATCAACCTTCCTCCGCCACCATTTTCATGATGCTCACCGCCGTGCATGAGTAATTCCATCATAGGCTTGCTGGACGGTGATGGGTTGGATGAGATTTATCATGTAATCTAGTTAGTTTCGTTAGGGTTTGATCCCTAGTATCCACTATGTTCTGAGATTGATGTTGCTATGACTTTGTTATGCTTAATGCTTGTCACTAGGGCCCGAGTGCCATGATTTCAGATCTGAACATATTATGTTTTCATGAATATATGTGAGCCTGCCAATAATGTTTTCATGATTTCATGATTTCAGATCTGAACCTATTATGTTTTCATGAATGATTTTCACTATCAGCTTCACTAGAGCCCACCAATAATGTCATCTTACTTGGGGATGACCCTTTCTTAACTCTCTTTATGTCCCTCGGCGAAACATACGCTGGCGGCAGCGGCGGCGTTTGCTCCTTCTGATCAGCAGGGCGTAACAAGGGTGCAGATGTCCTAACATGAGCAGTAGGGGTCGGCATAACCACGGCGACCGCCATCTTCTCTTTCGCGGTTGTACTGTCTGTCCTCATCACAGCAGGGATCACGGCGCTCACATCTAGCTCCTGGTTCAGATTTCTTCGCGCCGTCGAATCCTCCTTTACCTGCCCGACACCATCAGTTTCGGTATCCTTCAGAGGGCTTGTAACTTCATCCATAATTCCATATCCTCCGGTTCATGACCCAATCCAGCTTCCTGCGAAGACCTCTTATGTGGTGGCGATTTCCCATGAGGTGGGCGCTGCGGGGGAGCAGCACCCCGGCCGCCGGACCTCCCAGCTCTACCCCGTCCACGGGTCGAGTGAACACCTTGCGGTTCAGGAACTATCTCCCTCCGCCGAGTCAACATCCAGCCGCCCCATTGCATGTGTTTCTCCTCCCAAACTCCATCTCCATACTCCTCGTGATTATGTCCCATCAGGCCACACACCTTACAAAAATAGGGGATCTTCTCATACTTGACAGGGAGCAGTTTTCTTTATTCACCCGTAACATTCAGCGGTATCACACGTGTAAGAGGTTTATCCACCAGAACCCTTGCCCGGACTCTGACATAATCTCCCTCATAGAAGAGGTGAGGCGTAAGCTTAGTTTCCTTCACTCTCCTGATGCGCCTTGCTAGTTGGTCCACGACCTCTGGCTTGCGGTAGAGCTCTGGGATTTTGTGAATCTGAGCCCGTACAAAAAGGCCATCGAAAACCATAGACGTAGGATCCACGTTGCCATCATAGTCCTCAATCAACATGCCCATCCCTCTAAACAGCCATGGACCACCATGGACCCCTTCTTCCAATCCCCTAAGCAAAACATCTGGAAAATAAAAAGGTTCTCACCAGCTTCTCTGTAGGTCGGCACCCGTGCTAGCCCAGACTGATTTCAGAGTTTTAAACATCGCCGATGAGCTGAAAGTATGTGTGGTGTTCACCTTCCCGATTGCCAGCCAGCATGCATCTGTTTCAAATTTCTTCACCTCCTCTTCCCCAACAACCCCATCATCTAGTTCATCATCTTTCAGATCCAGGTGTTCCAGCATCTCTTCCAGCTTCTTCCCTTGCCATCCCGACGAGGAAGACGACCCCTCCTGAGCCGCCATCTAGGGTTTCGCCCGGCTGTTGAAGACAGGCTAAGAAAACCTTCCGGTCACCACCCTACCCCTGCACCCTGGTAGCAGATCAAAGCGATCCGTGGGTGGAAGAGGGAAGGATTGGCCGGCGGTAAAGCAGAAGACTCGACGGTGATCGAGTCGCCGCCAGAGGCGATAAAACCCTAAGCGAGAGGGTCAACAACAATGGAGCGGATGTCCGTATACTTGTGTCAGCTAGCTCTGTCTCTAACAATATGGGACAGTGATCTGATTTTGCCGCGGTTAGATGTTCAACAGAGGTGAAAGGGAAGAGCGCCGACCAGCAAGGCGACCCCAAAGCTCGGTCCAAGCGTACGTGGAAAAAATGTCCACCTGCCACCTTCTTCTCCCATGTCCAGTCCAATCCTCGATATCCCAGGTCAGCGAGCCCACAAACATCCACAGCCTCTCTAAAAGCCTCAATCTGAGTACTGTCTCTGTAACGCCCCGAGACCGATGTGCCAGGTGTCCTCCAGTTATTCGCTGTTGTTGCTTTGTCATTGCTTACGTGTCATGCATTGCATATCATGTCATCATGTGCATTTCATTTGTATACATGTTCGTCTCATGCATCCGAGCATTTTCCCCGTTGTCTTATTTGCATTCCGGCGCTCCGTTCTCCTCCGGTGGTCATTTCTACCTTCTTCTCGTGTGTGGGGATTAAACATTTCCGGATTGGACCGAGACTTGCCAAGCGGCCTTGGTTTACTACCGGTAGACCGCCTGTCAAGTTTCGTACCATTTGGACTTCGTTTGATGCTCCAACGGTTAACCGAGGGACCGAGAAGGCCTCGTGTGTGTTGCAGCCCAACACCCTTCCAATTTGGCCCAAAACCCACCTAAACCTCCTCCATCATCTAGAGCGTTCGATCACGATCGCGTGGCCGAAAACCGCACCTCATTTGGACTCTCCTAGCTCCCTCTATGCCTATAAATAGCCCCTCCTCCGAAATTTCGGATCTCTTCCCCCGAAACCCTAATTTTTCCTCTCTCCTCGCGCCGCCGGACGAAATCCGGATGGCCGGACACGTCCGACCTGCGCAGCACCGCCGCCCGCAGCCATTCAGGGCGCGCCACGTGGCACCCGGGCGACCGCCGCCGCCGCGGCCCGCCAGGCCCATCGCGGGCCCGCGTGAGCCCACAGCCGCCGCCGCCTACCTCCCGCGCCTGGGAGCGCCCGACCTCCGGCGCCTCCTTCCTGCCGTTCGGCGCCGCCGCGGGCAGTTCGCCGCGCCTCCACGCCATCTCACCGGTGCCCGCACCTCGCCGCTACCCATCGCCTCGCCGCGCTCGCCGTCCGGCCCCTTCCTCGGCGTCCGCGCCCGGATCTGGCGAAATCCGGCCGGATCCGCCCCGGATCTGCTTCGCCGGCGCCGCCCCTACCGTCTCCGGTGACCTTCGCCGACGAGCCGGCCATCCTCGTGAACTGCCCCGTTGACCACTGTTCACCCGAGGTCGTTTTCTTCTAAGTCCCCGAGATTTCCATGTTTCAAATGCCCATGTTCATCATGTCGTAACTTTGCATCTGTAGATCCGTTTTAGGTGTGTAGCATATCAAAATGTTCGCTCAGAGAGCACATCATTTCATCTCATTGCATCATTTTCATTTGAGCTCATCTTGATGCCCGAAATTCTGTTGGAAGAGAGCTATTTGAGTTAATTGTCAGATCTGCTGCACCAAATAGTTATTTGTCATTTTTGCCATGATTATTGTGTGCATGATATGCTCCTGAGCTCTACATGAGTTTTATTATATGCTTTGCCATCTTTCCAGAGATGCTATCCATGTATTTTTGTGATATGTGTGGTGACTAGCACAAGCTTGCAAAGTGGAGCATTCATTAATGCTGATTTCAGGGACTTAGCAATTCCACTAAGTCCTTGGACTGTTTTTATCAATATGCCATATGTTCATGTTGTTTCCTAGTGATCTGTGCCTCTTTTGAGGATGATCAGTAAGGATGTTTTGTTAATCTTGTAGTGCTATATCCATACATGTCTTTGTTTGCAATTATGGAGCACCCTAGCTTGAGTCATTCGAGCTCTACTTTTGCTATTTCGTAATTCCGGGCAGATTGTTTACTTGTTAGCGATTTTGCCGAGGATGTTGTAGTTGATCCGTGGATGCTATGTTGTTGTTCTTGCCATGTATAGCTTATATAATATGTATTCTTGATGGGTGTATGCTTAGTTTGTCATGCCTTGCTCTGTAGTGAGTGCATCGAGCTCGTAAACATGCCTACTTGTCTGTAACCTGATTATGTTTTTGCCATGTTCACATGCTTGCAAGTGTATTTTCTGATCCCTTTTGGCTCAAGGTCACTAAGGGACTTTTGTTAAGCTCTTTGAATAGCTTCATTACATGCTTTGCTTTGCCATGTTAAGTTCCTGTAGCATCTAGTTTTCTTGCTCCTAAGTGTGCTACCTGATCTGAAATTCTAGGCTTGTGTTAATTTCACTAAGTCTGAAACCTGTTTATCAATTGCACTTTTTCCATGCTTGTTTGAATCTGTTAATGGATGAATTGGCCATAGCTCAGTGTTCATCTTTTGTCAAGCATTATGAATGTATCCCTGCCATGTATTTTGTTGCCATGTTTGAGTGTTGTAGCATGTTTAACTTGTTGCATTTAGATGGCTACTTGTTGTTTATCACAGACCGGTGCCATATTTGTTTTGCTTGCCATTTCCAAACCGTGCATCCGATTCCGGCGATCTTTATATCCATTTCAACCGAAATCACCTCACCTTTCCAGTGGCACTCTTGGAATTCCAAGTTGAGGCCAGGTTCATTCATTCCTTTGCAAATCATGCATATGCATCACATACCGCATCCCGCATATCATCCCATGTTCACGTGTTGGTTGTTTACTATGTTGTGTGCTTCTTTTCCGGTGTTGCTTCTTCGGGTTGGTTCCGGTAACGTCGCGTTTGTGAGGACCCGTTCGTCTTCGTCCGCTTGTCTTCTTCATGAACTCGTTCTTCTTCCTTGTGGGTTTTTCAGGCAAGATGACCATACCCTCGAAATCACTTCTATCTTCGCTTGCTAGTTGCTCGCTCTTTTGCTATGCCTATGCTGCGATGCCTACCACTTTCTTATCATGCCTCTCATATTGTTGAACCAAGCCTCTAACCCACCTTGTCCTAGCAAACCGTTGTTTGGCTATGTTACCGCTTTGCTCAGCCCCTCTTATAGCGTTGTTAGTTGCAGGTGAAGATTGAAGTTTGTTCCTTGTTGGAACATGGGGATGTTGTTCCTTGTTGGAACATGTTTACTTGTTGGGATATCACAATATCTCTTATTTAATTAATGCATCTATATACTTGGTAAAGGGTGGAAGGCTCGGCCTTATGCCTGGTGTTTTGTTCCACTCTTGCCGCCCTAGTTTCCGTCATATCGGTGTTATGTTCCCGGATTTTGCGTTCCTCACGCGGTTGGGCTATAATGGGAACCCCTTGATGGTTCGCCTTGAATAAAACTCCTCCAGCAATGCCCAACCTTGGTTTTACCATTTACCACCTAGCCTTTTCTTTCCCTTGGGTTCTACAGACTCAAGGGTCATCATTATTTTAACCCCCCCGGGCCAGTGCTCCTCTGAGTGTTGGTCCAACCCGTCAGCCGCCGGTGGCCACCAGGGGCAACTCTGGGCTGGCCTACCGGAAGTTTGGACAATCTGAGTGTGCCCTAGAACGAGATATGTGCAGCTCCTATCGGGATTTGTCGGCACATTCGGGCGGTGTTGCTGGACTTGTTTTACCATTGTCGAGGATGTCTTGTAACCTGGATGCCGAGTCTGATCGGATTGTCTGGGGAGAAGGAATATCCTTCGTTGACCGTGAGAGCTTGTGATGGGCTAAGTTGGGACACCCCTGCAGGGATTTGAACTTTCGAAAGCCGTGCCCACGGTTATGGGCAGATGGAAATTTGTTAATGTCCGGTTGTAGAAAACTTGAAGTTGACCTTAATTAAAATACATCAACCGCGTGTGTTACCGTGATGGTCTCTTTCCAGCGGAGTCCGGGAAGTGAACACGGTGTTGGAGTAATGTTTGACATAGGTTGTTCTAGGATCACTTCTTGATCATAGTTTCACGATCGTGCTTTGCCTTCTCTTCTCGCTCTCATTTGCGTATGTTTAGCCACCATATATGCTAGTCGCTTGCTGCAGCTCCACCTCATACCTTTACCTTACCTATAAGCTTAAATAGTCTTGATCGCGAGGGTGTGAGATTGCTGAGTCCCCGTGACTCACAGATACTTCCAAAACCAGTTGGCAGGTGCCGATGTTACCGTGCAGACGACGCAACCAAGCTCACGGAGGAGCTCGATGAAGATTTTGTCCTTTGTGTTGTTTCGTTCTAGTTGATCAGTAGTGGAGCCCAGTTGGGGTCGATCGGGGACCTTGTCGCATTTGGGGTTTTTCTTTTATTTTGGTTCCGTAGTCGGACCTTGATTGTATCTGATTGATGTAATGTTTTAATTCATGTATTGTGTGAAGTGGTGATTGTAAGCCAACTATGTATCTTTTCCCTTATTGTATTACATGGGTTGTTTGCGAAGATTACCTCACTTGCGACATTACTTTCAATGCGGTTATGCCTCTAAGTCGTGCTTCGACACGTGGGAGATATAGCCGCATCGAGGGCGTTACAGTCTCGTGCATTGGGACCATGTTGTTCTTCCGGCCTCAGGATCTCGTTAAAGTCACCGATACACAACCAAGGGAGAGTGCTTTCCCCTCGCAATCTCTTCATTGGGTTCCAAGTTTTATATCATAGGGTCCGGGTTGCTTCTCCATAGAAACATGATAACATCCACTGTTCCTTTCCCTGCTCTTGCACCCAAGCATCCACATGATACTCTAAAAAAATTGCAACATCCACCGAGTTCTTCCAAAAGATACAAATGCCACCACTCCTACCATTGCTTCCAACACCAAAACTGAAATCGAATCCTACGGAAAAGCGAAGACCTTCAACACGACTCTTCTGTAATTGAATTTCTACTAAGCAAAGGATAGAAGACGAACTAAGCTCCACTAGATCGCGGAGTTCTCGAACTGACGCGGGATCGCCTATCCCACGACAGTTCCAGCTTAGGATTTTCATTGGGCCTGGGGGCGCTCCGAGCTGGAGCCCGCCAATAATGCCATCTTCTCCTTGTCATTCTTCAAAGGTGACCCTGACTTCTTCGCTTTCTTGGCGTCCCGAGGGGACACGTAAGTTGGAGGCAGCGGTGGAACGTCCAAAGCAGCGCCGTCGACCACTGATGTCTACTACACAACCTTCTTCTTGTAGACGTTGTTGGGCCCCCAAGTGCAGAGGTTTGTAGGACAGTAGCAAATTTCCCTCAAGTGGATGACCTAAGGTTTATCAATCTGTAGGAGGCGTAGGATGAAGATGGTCTCTCTCAAGCAACCCTGCAACCAAATAACAAAGAGTCTCTTGTGTCCCCAACACACCCAATACAATGGTAAATTGTATAGGTGCACTAGTTCGGCAAAGAGATGGTGATACAAGTGGTATATGGATGGTAGATATAGGTTTTTGTAATCTGAAAATATAAAAACAGCAAGGTAACTAATGATAAAAGTGAGCACAAACGGTATTGCAATGCGTTGAAACAAGGCCTAGGTTTCATACTTTCACTAGTGCAAGTTCCATCAACAATAATAACATAATTGGATCATATAACTATCCCTCAACATGCAACAAAGAGTCACTCCAAAGTCACTAATAGCGGAGAACAAACAAAGAGATCATGGTAGGGTACGAAACCACCTCAAAGTTATTATTTCCAATCAATCTATTGGGCTATTCCTATAAGTGTCACAAACAGCCCTAGAGTTCGTACTAGAATAACACCTTAAGACACAAATCAACCAAAACCCTAATGTCAACTAGATACTCCAATGTCACCTCAAGTATCCGTGGGTATGATTATAAGATATGCATCACACAATCTCAGATTCATCTATTCAACCAACACATAGAACCTCAAAGAGTGCCCCAAAGTTTCTACCGGAGATTCAAGATGAAAACGTGTGCCAACCCCTATGCATAGGTTCATGGGAGGAACCCGCAAGTTGATCACCAAAACATACATCAAGTGGATTAATAGAATACCCCATTGTCACCACGGATATCCCACGCAAGACATACATCAAGTGTTCTCAAATCCTTAAAGACTCAATCCGATAAGATAACTTCAAAGGGAAAACTCAATCCATTACAAAAGAGTAGAGGGGGAGAAACATCATAAGATCCAACTATAATAGCAAAGCTCGCGATACAAGATCGTATCACCTCAAGAACATGAGAGAGAGAGAGAGATCAAACACATAGCTAGTGGTACATACCCTCAACCCCGAGGGAGAACTACTCCCTCCTCGTCATGGAGAGCGCCGGGATGATGAAGATGGCCACCAAAGAGGGATTCCCCCTCCGGCAGGGTGCCGGAACGGGTCTAAATTGGTTTTCGGTGGCTACGGAGGCTTCTGGCGGCGGAACTCCCGATTTATTCTGCTCTTGGATGTATATATGGGAGGAAGAAGTACGTCGGTGGACCTCCGGGCTGTCCACGAGGCAGGGGGCGTGCCCCTCACCCTCGTGGGCAGCCCGGGACTCTCCTGGTCCATCTCTGATACTCCGTGAGCTTCTTCTTGTCCAAAAATAAGTTCCGTGAAGTTTCAGGTCAATTGGACTCCGTTTGATTTTCCTTTTCTACGATACTCTAAAACAAGGAAAAAACAGAAACTGGCACTGGGCTCTAGGTTAATAGGTTAGTCCCAAAAATAATATAAAATAGCATATAAATGCATATAAAACATCCAAGGTTGATAATATAATAGCATGGAACAATCAAAAATTATAGATACGTTGGAGACGTATCAGCATCCCCAAGCTTAATTCCTGCTCGTCCTCGAGTAGGTAAATGATAAAAACATAATTTTTGATGTGGAATGCTACCTAACACATTTCTGTAAGTAATTCTTCTTTATTGTGGTAAGAATATTCAGATCCATAAGATTCAAGACAAAATTTTAATATTGACATAAAAACAATAATACTTCAAGCATACTAACAAAGCAATTATGTCTTCTCAAAATAACATGGCCAAAGAAAGTTCATCCCTAGCCAAGCAATTGTTTCATACTTTAGTAATCTCAAACTTTTTTCAACTTTCACGCAATACATGAGCGTGAGCCATGGATATAGCACTATGGGTGGAATAGAATATGATGGTGGGGGTTATGTGGAGAAGACAAAAAAAGGAGAAAGTCTCACATCGACGCGGCTAATCAATGGGCTAGGGAGATGCCCATCAATTGATGTCAATGCAAGGAGTAGGGATTGCCATGCAACGGATGCACTAGAGATATAAATGTATGAAAGCTCAACAAAAGAAACTAAGTGGGTGTGCATCCAACTTGCTTGCTCACGAAGACCTAGGGCATTTGAGGAAGCCCATTGTTGGAATATACAAGCCAAGTTCTATAATGAAAATTTCCCACTAGTATATGAAAGTGAAAAAACAAGAGACTCTCTATCATGAAGATCATGGTGCTACTTTGAAGCACAAGTGTGAAAAAATGATAGTAGCATTGTCCCTTTTTTTTATTTGGCCTTTCTCTTTTTTTATTTGGCCCCTTTTTTATTTGGCCTTACTCTTCTTTTTGGGGACAATGTTCTATTAATTATGATCATCACACTTCTATTTATTTACAACTCAAAGATTACAACTCGATACTAGAACAAGATATGACTCTATATGAATGCCTCCGGCGATGTACCGGGATTGCGATGAATCAAGAGTGACATGTATGAAAAATTATGAACGGTGGCTTTGCCACAAATACGATGTCAACTACATGATCATGCAAAGCAATATCACAATGATGATGCGTGTCATAATAAACGGAACGGTGGAAAGTTGCATGGCAATATATCTTGGAATGGCTATGGAAATGCCATAATAGGTAGGTATGGTGGCTGTTTTGAGGAAGATATAAGGAGGTTTATGTGTGATAAAGTGTATCATATCACGGGGTTTGGATGCACCGACGAAGTTTGCACCAACTCTCAAGGTGAGAAAGGGCAATGCACGGTACCGAAGAGGCTAGCAATGATGGAAGGGTGAGAGTGCGTATAATCCATGGACTCAACATTAGTCATAAAGAACTCACATACTTATTGCAAAAATCTACAAGTCATCAAAAACCAAGCACTACACGCATGCTCCTAGGGGGATAGATTGGTAGGAAAAGACCATCGCTCGTCCCCGACCGCCACTCATAAGGAAGACAATCAAATAACACCTCATGTTTCAAATTTGTTACACAACGTTTACCATACGTGCATGCTACGGGACTTCCAAACTTCAACACAAGTATTTCTCAAATTCACAACTACTCAACTAGCACAACTTTAATATCACTATCTCCATATCTCAAAACAATCATCAAGTATCAAACTTCTCTTAGTATTCAATGCACTTATATGAAAGTTTTTATTATATCCCTCTTGGATGCCCATCATATTAGGACTAGTTTCATAACCAAAGCAAACTACCATGTTGTTATAAAGACTCTCAAAATAATATAAGTGAAGCACGAGAGTTCATCTATTTCTTTAAAATAAAACCACCACCGTGCTCTAAAAGGATATAAGTGAAGCACTAGAGCAACGACAAACTACTCCGAAAGATATAAGTGAAGATCAATGAGTAGTTGAATAATTATGCAACTATATGAAGACTCTCTAACATTTAATAATTTCAGATCTTGGTATCTTATTCAAGCAGCAAGCAAAACTAAATAAAATAAAATGACACTCCAAGCAAAACACATATCATGTGGTAATTAAAAATATAGCTCCAAGTAAAGTTACCGATGAACGAAGACGAAAGAGGGGATGCCTTCCGGGGCATCCCCAAGCTTAGGCTCTTGGTTGTCCTTGAATATTGTCTTGGGGTGCCTTGGGCATCCCCAAGCTTAGGCTCTTGTCACTCCTTATTCCATAGTCCATCGAATCTTTACCCAAAACTTGAAAACTTCACAACACAAAACTTAAAGTAGAAAACTCATGAGCTCCGTTAGCGAAAGAAAACAAAACACCACTTCAAGGTACTGTAATGAAATCATTCTTAATTCATATTGGTGTTAAACCTACTGTATTACAACTTCTCTATGGTTCATACCCTCCGATACTACTCATAGATTCATCAAAATAAGCAAACAACACATAGAAAACAGAATCTGTCAAAAACAGAACAGTCTGTAGTAATATGCAGCTAACGCAAACTTCTGGAACCCCAAAAATTCTAAAATAAATTGATGGACGTGAGGAATTTATCTATTAATCATCTTAAAAAATAATTAACTAAATAGAACTTTCCAAATAAAAATGGCAGCAATTCTCGTGAGCGCTAAAGTTTCTGTTTTTTACAGCAAGATCAACAAGACTTTCCCCAAGTCTTCCCAACGGTTCTACTTGGCACAAACACTAATTAAAACATAAAAAACTCAATCATAACAGAGGCTAGATAAATTATTCATTACTAAACAGGAGCAAAAAGTAAGGAATAAAAATAAAGTTGGGTTGCCTCCCAACAAGCGCTATCGTTTGACGCCCCTAACTAGGCATGATGATTTCAATGATGCTTACATAAAGGATAAGAATTGACACATAAAGAGAGCATCATGAAGAATATGACTAGCACATTTAAGTCTAACCCACTTCCTATGCATAGGGATTTTGTGAGGAAACAACTTATAGGAACAATAATCAACTAGCATAGGAAGGCAAAACAAGCATAACTTCAAAACTTTAAGCACATAGAGAGGAAACTTGATATTATTACAATTCCTACAAGCATATGTTCCTCCCTCATAATAATTTTCAGTAGCATCATGAATGAATTCAACAATATAACCATCACATAAAGCATTCTTTTCATGATCTACAAGCATATAAATTTTATTACTCTCCACACAAGCAAAATTCTTCTCATGAATAATAGTGGGAGCAAACTCAACAAAATAATTATCATGTGAGGCATAATCCAATTGAAAACTAAAATCATGATGACAAGTTTTATGGATATCATTAATCTTTATAGCATACAAGTCATCATAATAATCATCATAGATAGCAACTTTGTTCTCATAATCAATTGGAACCTGAGGGAGTCCTGGATTAGGGGGTCTCCGGACAGCCGGACTATCTCCATTGGTCGGACTGATAGACTATGAGGATATAAGATTGAAGACTTTGTCTCGTGTCCGGATGGAACTCTACTTGGCGTGGAAGGCAAGCTAGGCAATACGTATATGGATATCTCCTCCTTTGTAACCGACCTTGTGTAACCCTAACCCTCTCCGGTGTCTATATAAACCAGAGGGCTTTAGTCCGTAGGACAACAATCACAACATACAATCATATCGTAGGCTAGCTTCTAGGGTTTAGCCTCTCTGATCTCATGGTAGATCTACTCTTGTAACACCCATATCTTCAATATTAATCAAGCAGGACGTAGGGTTTTACCTCCATCAAGAGGGCCCGAACCTGGGTAAAACTTCATGTCCCTTGCCTCCTGTTACCATCCGGCCTAGACGCACAGTTCGGGACCCCCTACCCGAGATCCACCGGTTTTGACACTGACATTGGTGCTTTCATTGAGAGTTCCGCTGTGTCGTCGCCGTGAGGAAGGATGTCTCATCCCGTCTTTAAAGACGGCACTATCGTTGAGGGAGCTCTGGCTATCGGCCAAACTCTCCGGCTAGGTGGTTTTCTTATGACCGCCTGTTCGGCCGCTGCGCCGACGATGACTTCTCGGGTCATCGAAAGCAATCTTCACATCAACTCGGAACTCGCCGAGCAGTTAGATACAATGGAGCTCTCTTCCCTGAACGAGCTCTTGGATCGTATCGCCACCCTGGGAGTCGCTACAGACTACGATCAGATTGGGCCTAAACCTGATCTGAGAGAAATTAACTCCCCCCAGGTCACCCATCACGTTGCGGTGGTGGAAGAACAATGCGGAAAAACTTCATCTATCTTAAGGACTAGCTACGTCCAGATTCCCGATCCCTCCAAGCCGGATACCGCGGAGGGGAGGATGTCACTCAAAGCCTGAACCTAGAATCAGGCAGCGGGCCGGATTTACCGGAAAACATCCAGGAATCCAAACTTTCGAGTTCGGAAACTCCTTGGCCACTGAGCCTCAGATTGGGTGAGGATTCGGATTTAATTCCACCCACCCACCCAAACGTACGTGATCTATCCCAAATTAGGCAAGAGCCAGCAGAGACAGTACACCATTACTGGGCCAGATTCCTCCTGGTCAAGAACATGATAAAGGACTGCCGCGAGGAAGATGCAATTTCACTCTTCTGCAATAATTGCACGGACAAGGGAATCCTCAACGCCATAAGTCGTCACGAAATTACACGCTTTGCCGACTTGGTGTCCATAGTACGAAAGTACTATGCTATGGAAAGCGCCTGGAAAACCGAAATAAAATTTTGGGATAATCCGGCCCTGAATACAAACCCAGTCCGAAATAAAAGGGTGCATTATCACAATACACCTGGGTTAACTACCAAAAAGCAAAAGCCCTCTACGGGGCAAGGAACCATACTAGAGGGATGGCTCAACGTACCCTGCAAAATTCATAGTACAACGGATGCGATACCAACGCACAGCCTTAGAGCATGCTGGATACTCCGGTAGGTGGCCAAAAGTGGTGAGGATCTACTCCTCCCAATAACCAAAGAGTAGCACCCCGAGGGCAACAATACGGTCTTAACGGTCTTCGAGACCTTTGCGTCAAATAAAAGACGGAAGCGAACACTCCGCAGCATGTCTGAAATCTGCCACATAGCAGAAACAAATCCTTGGAGCGACACGGCTATTACCTTCAATGACAGTGACGAACCTAAATTCCGAACAGCCCGAGTACCAGCCGCACTGGTCCTTAGTCCAATCGTGGACGGCTTTCGACTCACCAAGGTATTCATGGACGGCGGCAACGGATTAAACCTCATCTACGAGGAAACTCTTCAAAAGATGGAAATAGACTGGAGCCGCATTAAGCAAAGTAGCACAACCTTTAGAGGAATCATCCCCAGTCGGGAAGCACGCTGCGCCGGAAAAATCACACTAGACGTGGTATTCGGCACGCCGGATAATTACAGGTCCGAAGCAATTACATTTCGAGTGGCCCCGTTTAGCAGCGGATACCACGCTCTATTAGGGCGGGAGGCGTTCACAATCTTCCAAGCCATACCCCATTACGGGTACATGAAGCTCAAAATGCCCGGGCCCAACAGAATCATCACTCTTGTTAGTGATCCGGACATAGCACTCTGCGCCAAAAATAAGACAGCTGCACTGGCCCTTGAGGCACTATCCAAAGCCCTAGCGGCCGAAGAACTAACTGCGTTGCGCTCCACGGTAAACAGGGACGACGTGATACTCGATAAAAGATCCAAGTCCACCTCCTTTAAGCCGGCGGACGAAATAGTCAAATTCCAAGTCCATCCAACGGACCCTACAAAAACAGCTTCCATCGGGGCATAATTAAACCCTGATGTTGACGCCGCACTGCGAGAGTTCCTACGCGAGAACTGGGATATTTTGCCTGGCACCCTTCAGACATGCCAGGAATCCCACGCAGGCTGGCTGAACACAGCCTAAATATCATAAAAGGGTTCAAGCCAGTCAAGCAGGCTCTTCGACGTTTCTCCGAGCCTAAAAGACAAGCCATGGGAGAGGAACTAGCCAAGCTATTGGAGGCCGGATTCATCAGAGACATAAAACATCCGGACTGGCTAGCAAACTTGGTGATGGTACCAAAGAAGGACAAATCCTGGCACTTATGCCTCGATTTTAAGGACCTTAACAAGGCCTGCCCAAAGGATCCCTTCCCCCTCCCCCGCATCGATCAAATCATCAATGCTACCATAGGACACGATTCATTGTGTTTCCTCGACGCATACTCCGGCTACCACCAAATCAAAATGGCAGAGCCAGACCAAGCCGCAACGGCATTCATCACACCATACGGCCCATTCTGCTTCAACACAATGCCCTTCGGGCTAAAAAACGCCGGTGCAACATATCAGCGCATGATTCAGACATGCCTGGCAAACCAGATCGGCAAAACAGTGGAGGCATACGTGGATGACGTGGTCATCGAAACCAAGCATGTTGAAACTCTAGTAGACGACTTGAGGCTCACATTCGACAACCTCCGAACATATGACATCAAGCTCAATCCGGAAAAATGCGTCTTTGGCGTACCAGCGGGAAAGCTCCTGGGATTCATTGTCTCCAGTAGAGGTATTGAAGCTAATCCGGCCAAAATCCGAGCGTTGTCACAGTTGGCTACCCCAACAGACCTCAAACAAATACAAAAACTAACTGGATGCGTGGCGGCTCTAAGCCGCTTTATCTCCCGCTTGGGAGAAAAGGCATTACCCCTTTATCGCCTCCTCCGGCGTACCAAACACTTCGAATGGACGAACGCCGCCACGACCGGACTCAATGAAATAAAAGCCATGTTGGCAACAAACCCAGTCCTGGCCGCACCAAATATTGGCGAACCAATGCTATTATACATTGCGGCAACTCATCAAGTGGTAAGCGCAGTGCTTGTCGTCGAGCGAGAAGTGGACGGACACAAATTTCCCATTCAAAAGTCGGTTTACTACGTGTCCACTGTCCTTACTCCATACAAATCGCGGTACCCGCATTATCAAAAGATAGCATACGCGGTATTTATGGCATCCAGGAAGCTGTGACACTACTTTCAAGAGTGTTTGATAACGGAAGCCTCGGAAGTACCACTTAACGATATTATAAACAACCGCGACGCGACGGGTCAGATTGCCAAATGGGCCATTGAGCTCCTCCCGTTCGACATAACTTACAAGCCACGGCGAGCTATTAAATCGCAAGTTTTGGCTGACTTCGTCGCTGAATGGACGGAAGCCGAACTCCCTAAAGAGTACGGCACATATTCAAACTGGATCATGCACTTCGACGGCTCCAAAATGTTGGCTGGTCTGGGGGCCGGCGTCGTTTTGACGTCCCCAACAGGAGACACAGTTCAATACGTACTGCAGATAATGTATACGGACTCCAACAATGCAGCCGAATACGAGGCCCTTCTACATGGTCTCCGGATGGCAGTATCCATGGGCATTCAACGCCTAGAGGTGCGCGGGGATTCAAACCTTGCAATATCCCAAATAAATGGAGACTTTGATGCCAAGGATCCAAAAATGGCCGCTTATCGCAATGCCGTCCTAAAAATGTTAGCCCGGTTCGAGGGGCTCGAATTTCACCATGTGGCTCGGGAAAACAATCAGGCGGCGGATATCCTCGCCTGCATTGGCGCAAAACGCGACGCGGTCCCTCCCAACATTTTTCTGGAAAGGCTTTTCAATCCATCCGTAGCATGGGAAGGGGACACCGGTAACAACAGTCCGGACTCGGCCAAGATACCCGATACCGAACTCTCTGACACAATCGGAGGCTCCGCCCCCGAAATAACACAATCAGCCCATGAAATAATGGCTATTATTGCCCCATGGACAAAACCATTCCTATCCTACTTAACTAGACAGGAACTCCCGGAGGACCAAAATGAGGCACGCTGCATAGTGCGGCGATCAAAGTCCTACAGGGTCCATGAGGGAGAATTGTACAAAAAAAGCGCTACCAGAGTCCTTCAACGGTGCATCTCCGAAGAGGAAGGACGGAACCTTTTGGCAGAAATTCATGCCGGACTCGGCGGTCATCACGCCGCAGCCCGGGCTCTTGTGAGCAAGGCCTTCCGTACAGGATTCTATTGGCCAACGGCCCGGGCAGACGCACAGGACTTAGTCCAGCGTTGCGCCGGTTGCCAGCTCTTTGCAAATCAAAGCCATATGCCACCCACCGCCCTCCGAACAATCCCCATTACATGGCCCTTTGCGGTCTGGGGGCTTGACATGGTTGGACCCCTTAAAGGTGGAACCCACAAGAAAAAATACTTATTGTTCATGGTGGATAAATTCACCAAATGGATAGAAGCCAAACCGGTCAAAACAGCCGAATCCGGACCGGTGATAGATTTCATATCCGGGGTTGTACATCGCTACGGCGTCCCCCACAGCATCATCACTGATAACAGCACGAACTTCATGGCTGACGAGGTAAAACTCTGGTGCAGCAAAATGGGCATCAAGCTCGATTATGCTTCAGTCTACCATCCACAAACCAACGGTCAAGTCGAATGAGCAAATGGTCTTATAATGAGCGGCATTAAACCCAGACTAGTGAGCTCCTTAACAGAGTCTGACACGCACTGGGTAGAGGAGCTCGACTCCGTACTCTGGGGGCTGCAGACCACGCCGAATCGTAGTACCGGATACACACCATTTTTTATGGTGTACGTCGCAGAGGCAGTCCTGCCCTGTGACATAATTCATGACTCACCTCGAGTGCGCATGTACGAAGAAAGAGAAGCCGAGCTCGATCGGCAGGACAGTCTGGACAGCTTGGAGGAAGAGCGCGACGTAACCAAAGCCCATTCTGCATTTTACCAGCAACAGGCCCGCAGATACCAAAGCAGAGAAGTACGAGCCAAAACTTATAATGTTGGCGAACTAGTTCTCCGGCTGCCGGATAAGAAAAAGAACAAGCTAGAGCCCAAATGGGAAGGTCCCTTCGTCATCGACCAAGTTCTGACCGGCGTAGCATACCGACTGCGGGATGCATCGACTAGTCAACTCGAGCCGAACCCATGGAACGCAGCCAGGCTCCGAAGATTCTACGCCTAGCACTGGGCTTTATGTTAGTCCCTTCCCTTTGTCCATTTTCTGCATATGCGTCGTCTGTCTTGTTTCCCTTTGTTTCTTTTATTCCTCTAGGCCTTCAAGGGTCACCTTGTGCCTCACTTGTACACTACAGAGGTGCTAGCCGCACTATGTACACCTGGGGGCTTCTTTCATAGAAGCTTAAATTATTTACCTGGGCATCACGCCCAACACATGCGTTATACTTCCGCATGTACCTTTTTTCACCATTATATGCATCGATATGACTTAAGTTTTGGCCAAGCTGGGTTGCCTGGCTCTTGTATTTATGCCCTACGTTCCCGTTAACTCAGCTAGGGCATAAGGGGAGCACCTCTGTGATTGTTACCGCCGGGTCAGCCGGACGTGTACCTCAGACTGGGTGAAGCCGAAAGCTAGCGTTCTTAAGAGAATATTCGGTCGGTGAACAAAAGATGACTTTTATTTATTAACCATATCTGCCCCCAGACGTTTTTACTGCGCTTCTTGTCGCAGTCCGGACATGCACTTTAGGGTATGCCTACCCAGGGAAAGGAACCCTTAATGGAACTATTCTCTCTAGAAGATGTTTCTTACTATCCATGTAATATAACATAACTAGTTGGGCACTTGTCTGATAAAGCACTAATGACCCCTACGCCTAGTCTCCACACATGCCCTGGTTCTTATATAACCGAGAGGGTATTCGGATACACTCCGGACTGTCGGGTCCCGAGGTTGAAGCGAAAAGGTCCGCCACGACAAACGATCTACAATCCGGCTAGAAGGCATCATATATGTCACTTTACAATTACATAGTCAATTTGACTGGTTGAATTCCTCTTCAATGCCATCCAATAGGCTGTCTAGTCTACAGTCCTGTTGGGAATACTTTGCGGCCAATTCTACTTGGCCGTACACTAAATTTACAGGGATCTCCTTGCCATCAGGCCCCACAGGTCCGACTTCGGCCATGTGGTTCGGGTCAGCCTTCGTGTACCGTGTCTTCACCATCGCCCAAGCTTCCCTGGCGCCCTGACGGCAGGTCGATATCTTCCATAATCGGAAGCGCCGCCGTGCTCCCTTCAGCTTTTCTGCAAGCTCGCCAAGGCCTTCGGGTAGGGAGACGGACGTCCACAAGGCTTGGGCAACGCCTTGCATCACCTGCCGAACTCGTTCGTGCAACTGTGCGAGCTCGGGAAGAAGATCACCCGTCGAACTAGGCATCTCCTCGGCAGGACGACCTGTTAACATACCTACAGACATAACTCTATCAGCTAGCTTCCCCGCCGAACTCTTTTTAAGTTCGTTCAAGCACTTACTAAATATGTCGCGCCGAAGCCGTCGATTCTCCTTAACAGAGTCTGACAGTTGGGCTCGAACATCTTTCAGTTCCACGCCCAGCTTGGTGTTGGCATCTTGGAGATCATTCTTCTCCTGCCTCACCCTTGTAAGCACGCTCTCACCAGCCTTCAGCTGGCGTTTGAGCTGTTGCTTATCCAGATTCACTCCAGCGTCATCTGCAATTTTTTTGTCAGATTTGCATATAAAGCCGCACTATAATATGATACTTATCATTTGACGGATATGTTACCAGCGGGGCTCTCTTTGGGCTCCCCTGCGGCGGACAGTGCGGCCTGAAGTTGGGCTTTGCACTCTTCCAGCTCCTGGGACAGTTGAGTATTCTTTTCTGTAAGAACCTACATAACAAATGATCCTTAAATCAGTTATCCTAACTGTTTCAAGTCTCAGGGGCTACTGATATATATAATCATCAAATTTTCTCACCCGTATGTCTTTTACATACTGCTCCGTGGCTTTGGCTAGACCATCTTGAGCGGCACAGAGGTGCGCGTCTCCCGAGTTGAAGGCATCCAATGCCTCTGGGGAGAAACAAGCGTCACGAAGAACAGTCCGGCGACGCCTGTGGTTCATGGCACTTTCCACCTCGGAATGGGTGGCGGACAGTCTATCTGTATCCTCTGTCGGAGGAGCACCCGACGCACGCCTTGTACTCGTTCCCACCTCTGAGTCTGACCTTGGAGCCCGGCTTGTGGAGGCGCGATTGGTAGCCTCTCCGGGTATAGTCCGGCGAGCGCTCTTTTTCCTGAAAAGAAGGCATGAGCGTTAGTATGCCTCTGTAAATAATGTCTTGTAATAAAAACGGCACGCCATACCACTGCACCGGTGCCTCAATCCGGACTGCGGATCTTTTCAGCCTGCCTGGCCTAGCGGCCCCTTGTTGGCTAGTTGCCACGGGCTCGGCCTTCTGCCCCGAGGACCTCCCCTGCAAAACACGGCTGTTATACGGCAATAAAAAGAGCACAAGGACCTGTGCTGGGATTTCGGTCTCAGTCACCTGTGAGGCTGGAACTAGCCCAGGGTAATCGGCCGTAATGGCCATCAATGTATTGTCATTACTCCCTTGGTAAAATACCCTGTCGATCAGCTCCACAGATATGTCTGGATCCTCCTGGGAGGCCGGGTCAAGGGACCGTCCAGGGTCCTCGGGCTGTGGGGGAGGGCTGTTTATCTCCTTTACTGCCTGGCGCAGCTCCTGCGATGAAATCGCTAGAATGAATACTTAAACTACGGGAATACAAAACGGATGGGCGAGAAAAATCTCCGCTTACCCAGCTCGGAGGATTGTACATGGAGAATCCGCCCTGCGGGTTGACACGGAGGAATTCCTCCTCTTCTCCCTTGTACAAAGTGGACAAGATCTTTATTAGATCAGCAGCCGATCCCGGCCCTTTGCGGCCATGGCGGGTGGCGTCATCCTCCCCGTTGAAATCCCACATGGGGTGGCCTCTATACTGGAGCGGCTGCACCCCCCGCATAATGCATATAGCCATGACCTCGATCATGGTCAATCCGGATCGAGCTAAAGAACTTATCCGGCTCATCAGATAAAGAATATCTCGGTCATCTTCCTCCAGGGGACTCCGTGGACACCAGCTCTGATGCTTCTTCAAGGGGGCGTTGTCAAACTCTGGAAGGCCGATCCGAATAGGGTCCGGAAGGGGGACATCTTCTATATAAAACCATTCTGAAGGCCAGTCTTCGAACGTCTTCTTTGGGGTCCCGGATAGGTATCCGGTCCCGGCGATACGCCACACTTCGGCTCCGCCCACTTGATATATTGAACCCTTCTTAGAACGGGGCACAAGGCAGAACAGCTTCTTCCACAGAGCGAAATGAGCCTCGCAGCACAAAAATAACTCGCAAAGGGCTACGAATCCCGCGATGTGCAGCAGGGAGGCAGGCGTAAGGTTGTGCAGCTGGAGGCCATAGAACTCCAGAAGCCCTCGGAGAAACGGATGGATTGGGAATCTGAGCCCTCTTACCAGATAAGGGACAAGGCACACCCGCTCTCCCTTGGAGGGATTGGGACGGCTCTCCGCTTGCTCTCCGCCAGTATAGGTGGCAAGCCTGGCTCGAACTGGGACCAGGTACGCTGGGGGAAGAAATCCCTTGGACTGAAGCATCACCAATTTGCTATGCGGGATGGTACATCTCTCCCAATCTCCAGGCTTGAAGCTAGGGGTGCGAGAGGAGGAGCTGCGTCGACCGGCCATGGTGGAATGGATCTCTGTCGGGTACGCTCTGATGAAGACTCGGCAAGGGAGGATGATGTGATTTGGATCTGAATCCTCGTCTTTTTAAATAGGCGTCTCATTTACATAGCTAGGGGTAAATGTGAAAACGCCCTGGCTCTTCGCATTCGCTCGACACGTGGAAAGTGGCCATTATTGGGCGTGGAAGCCAAGAAATACAAACCATCACAAGGAACCGGACATTATTTCGATAGGTACACAGAATTTGGAGGAGGAACCCGCCTTGCAATGCCGAAGACAACTGCGCGCCGGACTCATCGTCATTGAAGCCTGGTTCGGGGGATACTGAGGGAGTCCTGGATTAGGGGGTCTCCGGACAGCCGGACTATCTCCATTGGCCGGACTGATAGACTATGAGGATATAAGATTGAAGACTTTGTCTCGTGTCCGGATGGAACTCTACTTGGCGTGGAAGGCAAGCTAGGCAATACGTATATGGATATCTCCTCCTTTGTAACTGACCTTGTGTAACCCTAACCCTCTCCGGTGTCTATATAAACCGGAGGGCTTTAGTCCGTAGGACAACAATCACAACATACAATCATACCGTAGGCTAGCTTCTAGGGTTTAGCCTCTCTGATCTCGTGGTAGATCTACTCTTGTAACACCCATATCTTCAATATTAATCAAGCAGGACGTAGGGTTTTACCTCCATCAAGAGGGCCCGAACCTGGGTAAAACTTTGTGTCCCTTGCCTCCTGTTACCATCCGACCTAGACGCACAGTTCGGGACCCCCTACCCGAGATCCGCCGGTTTTGACACCGACAGAACCTCTTCCGGAATAGTGGAATCATTACTAAATAAAGTCATGACCTCTCCGAAACCACTTTCATCAACATAATCATCATAAATAGGAGGCATGCTTTCATCATAATAAATTTGCTCATCAAAACTTGGGGGACAGAAAATATCATCTTCATCAAACATAGCTTCCCCAAGCTTGTGGCTTTGCATATCATTAGCATCATGGATATTCAAGGAATTCATACTAACAACATTGCAATCTTGCTCATCATTCAAATATTTAGTGCCAAACATTCTAATGCACTCTTCTTCTAACACTTTGGTACAATTTAACTTTTCCATCATACTCACGAAAGATATTAAAAAGATGAAGCATATGAGGCAAACTCAATTCCATATTTTTTTTGTAATTTTCTCTTATAAACTAAACTAGTGATAAAACAAGAAATTAAAAGACTCGATTGCAAGATCTAAAGATATACCTTCAAGCGCTAACCTCCCTGGCAACGGCATCAGAAAAGAGCTTAATGTCTACTACACAACCTTCTTCTTGTAGACGTTGTTGGACCTCCAAGTGCAGAGGTTTGTAGGACAGTAGCAAATTTCCCTCAAGTGGATGACCTAAGGTTTATCAATCCGTAGGAGGCGTAGGATGAAGATGGTCTCTCTCAAGCAACCCTGCAACCAAATAACAAAGAGTATCTTGTGTCCCCAACACACCCAATACAATGGTAATTGTATAGGTGCACTAGTTCGGCGAAGAGATGGTGATACAAGTGGTATATGGATGGTAGATATAGGTTTTTGTAATCTGAAAATATAAAAACCAGCAAGGTAACTAATGATAAAAGTGAGCACAAACGGTATTGCAATGCGTTGAAACAAGGCCTAGGGTTCATACTTTCACTAGTGCAAGTTCCATCAACAATAATAACATAATTGGATCATATAACTATCCCTCAACATGCAACAAAGAGTCACTCCAAAGTCACTAATAGCGGAGAACAAACGAAGAGATCATGGTAGGGTACGAAACCACCTCAAAGTTATTCTTTCCAATCAATCTGTTGGGCTATTCCTATAAGTGTCACAAACAGCCCTAGAGTTCGTACTAGAATAACACCTTAAGACACAAATCAACCAAAACCCTAATGTCACCTAGATACTCCAATGTCACCTCAAGTATCCGTGGGTATGATTATAAGATATGCATCACACAATCTCATATTCATCTATTCAACCAAAACATAGAACCTCAAAGAGTGCCCCAAAGTTTCTGCCGGAGAGTCAAGACGAAAACGTGTGCCAACCCATATGCATAGGTTCATGGGCGGAACCCGCAAGTTGATCACCAAAACATACATCAAGTGGATCAATAGAATACCCCATTGTCATCACGGATATCCCACCCAAGACATACATCAAGTGTTCTCAAATACTTAAAGACTCAATCCGATAAGATAACTTCAAAGGGAAAACTCAATCCATTACAAAAGAGTGGAGGGGGAGAAACATCATAAGATCCAACTATAATAGCAAAGCTCGCGATACAAGATCATATCACCTCAAGAACACGAGAGAGAGAGAGAGAGAGAGAGAGAGAGATCAAACACATAGCTACTGGTACATACCCTCAGCCCCGAGGGAGAACTACTCCCTCCTCATCATGGAGAGCGTCGGGATGATGAAGATGGCCACCAGAGAGGGATTCCCCCTCCGGCAGGGTGCCGGAATGGGTCTAGATTGGTTTTTGGTGGCTACGGAGGCTTATGGCGGCGGAACTCCTGATTTATTCTGCTCTCGGATGTTTTTAGGGTATACGAGTATATATGGGAGGAAGAAGTACATCGGTGGACCTCAGGGTTGTCCTCGAAGCAGGGGAGCGCGCCCAGGGGGTGGGCGCACTCCTCACCCTCATGGGCAGCCCGGGACTCTCCTGGTTCATCTTCGATACTCCGTGAGCTTCTTGTTGTCCTAAAATAAGTTCCGTGAAGTTTCAGGTCAATTGGACTCCGTTTGATTTTTCTTTTCTGCGATACTCTAAAACAAGGAAAAAACAGAAACTGGCACTGGGCTCTAGGTTAATAGGTTAGTCCCAAAAATAATATAAATTAGCATATAAATGCATATAAAACATCCAAGGTTGATAATATAATAGCATGGAACAATCAAAAATTATAGATACGTTGGAGACGTATCAACCACCTCCCGCCCACTGATCTTCTCCAGACCTTCACCAGTGGATGGGTTACCCACTCTCTCCAGGCTGAGCGCAAGGTTTAGATTCTTGCGCGCTGTAGGTGCATTAAGGTTCTCGTTCTCCCCCGCCCCCTGCTTCAGAGGACTCGTGACTTCACCGTCTTCCATTCCCGTCTCCAGCCCAGCCTCCTCTGAGGAGCTTTTGCGTGGCGGCGTTCTCTGACGGAAGGTCGTGCCTCTGCCTGTTCTTCCTCTGCCCCGCCCTCCAGTGCGGCCTCCGCGAGGGACTCGGTCGCCCTATTGGTCTGAGGCAGTCTCCCTCCTCTGAGCAAGCATCCAGCTTCCCCATTGTTTGTCCTTCTCCTCCCAGACACCATCTCCACACTCCTCATGATTGTGGCCCATGAAACCACAGACTTTGAAAAAGTAAGGTATTTTCTCGTACTTAACGGGGAGGCGACGTCTTCCTTCGCCGACCACATTCAGGGCGTCACCCTTGTGAGAGGCTTATTCACCAGCACTCTTGCACGAACCCTAACATAATCACCCTCGTAAAAGAGGCGAGGTGCAAGCTAGATTTCCTTCACTCGACCAATGCGGCGAGCTAGCTGATCCACAACTTATTCTTTGCGGTATAATTCTCGTATGTTGTGAATCTGAGCCCAAACGTATAAGCCGTCAAACTCGAAGGTTGTAGGTTCCTTCTTACCATCATAGTCTTCAATCAGCATGCCCATACCCCTAAACAGCCATGGTCCTCCATGCACCACCCTCTTCCAATCCCCTAAGCAGAACATCTCGAAGATAAAAAGATTCTCTCCCGCTTCCCTATACTTTGGCACATGAGCTAGTCCCCAGATCGACTTCAGCGTCTCGAACATCGCCAAAGAGCTAAAGATGCGAGTCGTATTGACTTTCCCAATCGCCAACCATCTTGCATCTACTTCAAACTTCTTCACCTCTTCTGCCCCAACCACCACATCATCAAGTTCGTCGTCCTGGAGGTCCAGATGTTGTAGCATCTCATCCAGGTTCTCCCCCATCCAACCCGCCGAAGAGGATCCTGCTGGTTTCGTCATCTAGGGTTTAGCCAACAGCCGCCAAGGAACCGCCTGGGAGAACCAATCCGTGCCTCTGGCTCGAGCCGAAGGAAGGAGGCGTCAGCGACGGGATCGGCCGGCGGTAGGTGGATACGGTGATCTAGACGGCGATGAGATTGCCGCCAGAGGCAAAAACCCTAAGCAAGAGGGTAGGTTTATCAAACCCTTGGTGGATCAGAGCAGACGGGTGGGAAGTTATTCTGGACCGTGGCCCATGTTGCGCTACGCGTGCTGACGATTTTTTCCAGTCAGTCTTTTTTAAAAAAATCCGAGTTTCTGCTAGAATAATTTGGAGTGGCATTTATCAAATTAACCCTTTTCAAAAATGACCTTGATTTAGAAAAACATGAATATTATTATTTACGAATTTTAAAAATCTTCCCAAATTTATAACATGATCAAAAATTGGTAATACATGTTTGCAATTTAAAAATGGAAAAGGAATTAGAAAATAGAAGAAAAAATGAACAGAACAAATGGAAAAAGGAAATAGAAAAGAGAAGAAAAAACAAACATAAAAAAGAATACTTGTAAAATTGATAGACCAACACATGGAAAAGGGGAAAAAACGCGAGAAGAACATTCCCAACATCGGGAAATACAATGGTGTGGTGTCCCATTACGTCAAGGGTGCATGTTTCACATATTGTTTTGCCAGACTTTCTTTTACGAGGAAAAAACCTTTCAATCCATTCATCAAACATCATGACAATACAAAAAACACGAGAAGTAACAAAGATTACATCCATGTTTGTAGACAATCTAGCGATGACTACAACCACTAGAGCGTCGAAGGCGTGCCGCCGTTCCCCTCCCTCGCTGAAGTCGAGCAAATCTTGTTGAAATAGACAGCCAGGAAATAATGAGATGGTCATTTAAGGAAATGATTTATCCTAGCAAATGATCATATACACTTCGTACATCTATATCGAATACGGAAGACAAGATGTACTAGAGGGATTCACTTCTGAATTAATTACCCACAACTAGTGGGAAATGAGATTTTCCGTTTAGGGCACTTTCCGATCATGTTTTTTTAAAATTAATTTCCGATCATGATTTGATATATCATACCCTTTCTTTCGTTTTTTTATTGAGTGGATACCCTTTCTTTGGAGACCTCCTCTTCGGCGTCTTAGGCACCGGTTCCCTTAGCGGGCGCTCACAGCAGCTTCGCATGGGCCGGCCCAGCTACCAGCCTCTCGTTTGCTCTATCCCCATCACGACGATGTTGCATTTGTTCATTCTTTTTTTGTTCGTCCCTTCATTCACAAACCTGAAAAACACATGGGTAAAAACAAATATGAATTCGAAAACATTTCATGAATTTGTAAAGTTCATCAATTCTAAAACAAAAAAGTTCATCAATTTTGAAACACATTTCACAAAAAATTGAATTTTTTTATTGATTTTGTAAAAAATTCACCGAATTTGAAAAAAATTCATCAAATTTGAAAAAAGGTTCATCAAATTTGAAAAGAAACGTTCATCAAACTTGAAAAGAGTTCATCGAATTTGGACAAAAAATTCATCGGATTTGAAAAAAGTTCATCAAAGTTGAAAAAATAAGTTCATCAAATTTGAAAAAAGTTCATCAAAATTTAAAAAAGATTCATCAAAATTAAAAAAAATCACTGATTTCAAAAAAATAAAATTAATTTGAAAAATTAATCAATTTCCAGAAAAGAATCATGAAGAAAAAAAGTTTCTCAAATTTGATAAAAGAAAGGAAAAAAGCGACAGAAAACAAATGTTTCGTGAGAGGCGTAATTGTGCTTTCGCGAGAGGCACGGCCATGCCTCCTCGGAAAAGAAAAAAAAACATGTTTTCTCTTTTTTTCTGTGATAGGCACAGTTGTGATTTCACGAGAGGCACGGGCGTGTCTCTTTCGGAAACGG